>NC_087210.1:4562189-4564689 GCF_015104395.2 Macrobrachium nipponense | reverse complement strand
GGCAGGCTGTATGTTCCATCTCTCCTGAAGGGTACGGCTTTCAAAAGTATCCCTCAGGAGAGGTGGAACATGCATCCTGCCTCTGTGAACTCTTGAGAGAGAATGAGAGTTTTCAGCCCTGTAACTGGCTTATCAAAAGCCAATCAGGAGCGTCGTAAGGGACGGGCCTAGACATCAGACGCACGGCTGATGTGAATCTACTATAGTTAAACAGTACAGAACAAGTATTTCTAATGAAATATAGCGTATCTTAATTTTCGTTGGTGAAATAAAGCGCTCTCTGATTGTCGATTTTATACGCACCTCGAGTAAGCTGGAGGTCGGATCACGCTTTGTTTCATTTAGCCTTCAAAGCTCCTTATTTCCTACATTCAGAAATAAATAGTACATACAAAACTTCCTAAAGTGACCTAAGTTCTTTTGACCTACTTTCTAAGGTCATTCATTCACCATCCAGGGTCTGACCCGAGAGCGAAGGAATTCTCTCCCCAAAGGAGGTGACCGTTTTTACCCGGGGCGCTACGTGGAATGAGCTATCCTTCAGTGCATTCAGCTAATGAAACCTCCTTGGATTCGGCCACGTTCCTGGATAAGCCCAACTTGGGAATGGCATCCGGTTCTGAGCATCAATGTGTGCAAGGAATACAATATCCAGGTTGGTTCGTGGGTATTGCGGATAAATTTCAAGGATGATTTTGGAAAGTAAGAACGCTGTGTTAAATGAAAGACAGGGCAGGCAGGAGATGAATTTAAACAGGCAACAGGCAAAGATGAAATCAAACAGACAAAGGTGAAATCAAACAGGCAGAGCTGAATTCAAATAGATGATGAATTCAAACATGCTCGAGATGACTTCAAACAGGCAAAGATGAATTCAAACAGATGATGAATTCAAACAGACAGGAGATGAATTCAAACAGACAGATGATGAATTCAAACAGGCACGAGGTGAATTCAAACAGGCAGGAGGTGTATTTAAATTGATGATGAATTCAAACAGGCTCGAGGTGAATTAAAAAAGACAGGAGATAACTTCAAAAAGACAGGAGATCTATTCACACAGGCAGAAAGATGAATTCAAACAGGCATGAGACGAATTCAAACAGGCATGAGATGAATTCAAACCGGCAGAAGATGAATTCAAACAGGCAGAAGATGAATTCAAACAGGCATGAGATGAATTCAAACCGGCAGAAGATGAATTCAAACAGGCAGAAGATGAATTCAAACAGGCATGAGATGAATTCAAACAGGCAGAAGATGAATTCAAACAGGCAGGAGATGAATTCAAACCGGCAGAAGATGAACTCAAACAGACAGAAGATGAATTAAAACCGGCAGAAGACGAATTCAAACAGGAAGAAGATGAATTCAAACCGGCAGGAGATGAATTCAAACAGGCAGAAGATGAATTCAAAGAGGCAGAAGAGATTGAATTTCAAACAGGCCAGAAGATTGAATTCAAACAGGCAGAAAATAAATTCAAACCGGCAGGAGATTAATTCAAACAGGCAGAAGATTGGGAATTTCAAACCGGGACAGAACGATTTGATTCAAACCGGCAGCAGGAAGAATGTGAATTCAAACGGGCGGAGATGAATTTTCAACCAGCAGAAGATTTGAATTTCAAACCGGCCAGTCCTCCTGAAGATGAATTCAAACCCGGGCAGAAGTATGAATTCAAACCGCAGAAGATAAATTTCAAACCGGCAGGAGATTGAATTCAAAACCGGTCAGAAGATGAATTCAAAAAGGCAGAAGATGAATCAAACAGGCAGAAGATGAATTCAAACAGGCAGGAAGATTAATTCAAACCGGCAGAAGATGAATTCAAACCGGCAGAAGATGAATTCAAACCGGCAGAAGATGAATTCAAACCGGCAGAAGATGAATTCAAAACAGCAGCAAAGAGAATGAATTCAAACCGGCTGAAGATGAATTCAAACAGCAGAACGATGAATTCAAACCGGCAGAAGATGAATTCAAACAGGCAGAAGATGAATTCAAACAGGCAGAAGATGAATTCAAACCGACAGGAGATGAATTCAAACAGGCAGAAGATGAATTCAAACAGGCAGAAGATGAATTCAAACAGGCAGAAGATGAATTCAAACAGGCAGGGTTGTTGTAACTTGATAAGAATGCGAAACTTGGTAGGAGCGAAGCAAGTATAAAAGACTTCATGGTCAAGGATGACCTGACAGAGATTGCTGACGAAAATGGGGTTCAACTTATCAGTTTCTACACTGCAAATGATTTTGTATGCAACGCAGGCTGCTCCTCTAATAAACACAGGCGCCAAATAGATCAAAGAGCCATTAAAAGTGAGAAAAAAAAAACACAGGAATGTAAGGAGATATGAAGCAAGTATGGGCACCGACCAACAACTTTCCATTCTCAAACTTAAATATAAAACTAAAATTCATCAAGAGTATCAACGTACAATACAATAAATGTTCTTGAAGATGAACATCTCTGGGCTTTTTCAACTGAAGGTCGA
>NC_087210.1:4549689-4554689 GCF_015104395.2 Macrobrachium nipponense | reverse complement strand
TATATGTATGATTAATGTATAATTGATATATAGAATATATATATACAATTACATATATATACACATTTGGAGAGAGAGAGAGAGAGAGAGAGAGAGAGAGAGAGAGAGAGAGAGAGAGAGAGAGAATTTACATGCTTCCACGGAAACAAAAATAAAAGGCAAAACCATTATCAATCCCTTGTACCTACTCACACACACAAGCAATACAAGACCACACACAATAAAACGACAACCCCAAACCCGCCCCTTCCACCCCCCCCCCCCCCCCACCCCCCCCCCCCCCCTGGCCCCCGCTAATGCACCAACTCCCACCTCACAGAAGAGCACTTGATAGACAAAATCCATCTTCACCAACTTCGTCCCTTTTTTATCAAATCACCTGCATCTTATCCGCAGCCAAATCGGAACAATCAATGAAGGAAAACGCCTACTTGACTTTGCCTGCATGTCTTTCTTCCTCCCTCCCTCCTCCAAAACCACCCCCTTCCCCCTCTTTACCTCTCTATTCCACGCAGCTTCCTCCCAACCTCGAACTTATCAATATTCTATCCATCTACCCACTTCCTCCCCAAGCCCCTCCATCCCCCAACCCATCGATTCCTTCTTCTATAGAATCGATTTCTCCTTCTCCGAATTTTGGGATATTTTTTTTTCTTTGTTCAATCCCCAGTGATATTATTTCGCTCAGATGTCATCACTATCAGTCAAGTCTGTTATTGATCTAGTTTTACCACACTTTCGCCATCGCTATTTAATACGAGAGAGAGAGAGAGAGAGAGTGAGAGTTACAAGGGTTAAGATGCCCCAAAGACTTATTTAGTCCATCCAAGGAGACATCATTTGCTCACTTATCTCCAGGAGCAGGTTTTACAATTCATTCACAGTGTTCTAATGATTTTGTCTAGCTTTCTGAGAGAGAGAGAGAGGAGAGAGAGAGAGAGAGAGAGAGAGAGAGAGTCTAGATAATGACAAGCTAGTTAAAATGACACGTGGAATTCTGGAGAAGAGAAGAAGAGGAGATGAGAGAGACGGAGACGAGAGAGAAGAGAGAGATGAGGAGAGGAGAGAGCGAGATGAGGCGTGATGGAGAGAGGAGAGGATTGTTATCTAGTGCATTAAAGGGCTATGCGATTAATTCTACATAGAGTAAGATATAAAAGGGCTATAGCGATAATTCTCATGAGAAGAGATGAGAGAGAGAGTTATTCCTTGTAGTACATGTGAATTCACTCTCCAACTTCTTAGCCTTGAGAAAGCCAGATATTATAGGTTTTAGGTCATAGAGATCATATAACTATCTATATAATATCTATATTGAGTAATACAGATATTATAGTTTTCGAGTAATACAGATACAGTATACAAGATGGAGTAATAGACTTTAATACAAGTTAAAGACTATCATAACCCAATAAGAGTCATTAACGACAATTCAGGCATAATTACTAACTTCTTTAACTACTCATTAAAAAGTAAAAAAAAAAAAAAAAAATTAAAAATGCGCCTAAGTTTCTTCAGGAGTAATCCAGTTTCCTGTACAGCCGCTACAGCGTATAATCAAGGCCACCGAAAATAAACCAATCTTTCAGTGGTCTCGGTATCATGCTGTATGAGCAGCGACCCGCGAAACTTTAACCACAGCCCGGTGCTGGCCTGGCGTATATCGTTGCCAGACCCACGATTATGTCTAACTTAAACCTTGAATAAAATACAAACGACTGAGGCTAGAGGGCTGCAATTTGGAATGTTCGATGATTGGAGGGTTGGTGATCAACATACCAATTTACAGCCCTCTAGTCTCAGTAGGTTTTAAGATCTGAGGGTGGACATAAGCAAGCAGATTAAGATTGAATAGAAGTATATCAACTAGTTCCTCGGAGGCAAGGAACACTGTTTTAGATAGTTGAAACTGTTTTTGTAAATAACTTACTGAATGTTTTGCAGACCGTATTAAAACTGTCAAATATACTTTGCAACTACGTAACTGATTTATCAGCGTGAAACTGGTCATATGCAGTTATAACAGTATAACACTAACTCGTCAAAAAATACATTTTATTCGTAATCGCTCTGCTATTTTTGAAAAATCCAATTTCAGGAACTCGTAAATGCTTCAGTTTCATTTTCATTCACCTAAAAAAACAAATGACTTTGTCTGTTTGAACTATGTATCAATCATTTAGCTTATGATAGTATATTGCTTGTGGATTACAGTGTTTGCATTGCCAGAGAATAAACACCTCTCTCTCTCTCTCTCTCTCTCTCTCTCTCTCTCTCTCTCTCTCTCTCTCTCTCACACACACACACACACACACACACATAACAGACGCACACTCTCTAAACAGCAACAGTGTGGAAGAGTTTAAAAGCAAGCTAGACAAAATCATTAGAAGGACACTGTGAATGAACAGGAAAACCTGCTCCAAGAGATATGTGAGCACACGATGTCTCCTCTTAGGATGGACTAATAAGCCTTTGAGACATCCTAATCCTTATAACTCCCTGTAACTCTCTTACACACACATTCACACGCATTAATTCTATACTCTCTCTCTCTCTCTCTCTCTCTCTCTCTCTCTCTCTCTCTCTCTCTCTCTCAAGCAACGGTCATCAGCAAGCACGTTCTAAACTTCAAAGTGCAACCTACTAAGAGTGAATGATTATTAAGCATTATCTACTCGGTTTCTTTGCTCAACAATTCAGTTAATAACTGGAAAATGCAAGAAGGGTGTCTAGACAGGCCTTTCCTACTAAAAAAAACAACCCTGTGAGTACCGGAACAATATTCCAGGACTGAGGCGAGTTAAAAGATTTTGGGCGAGCATCAACAAACTTAAACAAGGATCATCAGCTCTTCGTAACTTTTAGTCATCTACGAGGGTCTAGAAAAGGGACATATTCATAGGAAGAAGAATATATTCTTTTAAATATTAACATCTTCCAGTAAAATCTGGGCAAGAGAGAACGAAATGAAACTGCAGAACAATTGTGGTGGGCAGGTTCCATGTCAATAGGTTTCAGCTTCTGTTATTAATAATAAATATAATAATAACTAATAATAATAATCATAAAAATAATAATAATAATAATAATAAAATAATCATAATAATAATAATAATAATAATGTAATATAAGGTATTAATGTAATAATGATAATAATAGATGGAGGAGGAGGAGGAGGAGGTTAGGAGGTAGGAGGATGGGGGAGGAGGAGGAGGAGGAGGATGGAGGAGGAGGAGGAGGCAGAATGCAACCCGGAACCCCGCACTATAAAATCACCCAGTCGAATAGGATGACTGTGATAGAAAAAATATAATAAGAATAATAATAATATAATAATAATAATAATAATAATAATAATAATAATGATAGAAAAAATATAATAAGAATAATAATAATAATAATAATAATAATAATAATAATAATAATAATAATAATAATAATAATAATAATAATAATAATAATAATAATGCAGAAAAGCTCCTGATTAGATGCTTCTTTCACCAGATCATCGAGTCCCAAGCCAAAAGGTGAACAAAATACGACAGTTAGTCAATCAAGTGATCGACTTCTTCCAACAAACACATGATGATTCCTCTCCACAGAGGAGGAGAAAAATAAAAAAAAAAATATTCCCGTTAAAAGCCCCCCTCCCCCAACACCCACAGTCAGAAAGGGCACAGCCAGCCGCCACGTAATAATGCCTCCCTCCCACGATGGCCTCGCCGGAATGATCAAAATGGGCTCTGATTTGCCGGACGGAACGTGGCTCCAATTTCTATTGATGGGATGGGCGTGATTACCCTTGCGAAAGAACCTGAGAGAGAGAGAGAGAGAGAGAGAGAGAGAGAGAGAGAGAGAGAGAGAGAGATTTGCCCTTGCAGAAGAACCACTGGGATCTTACGAGAGAGAGAGAGAGAGCTTAGTCTTACCCTTGCGAAAGAACCTCTGAGAGAGAGAGAGAGAGAGAGAGAGAGAGAGAGAGAGAGAGAGAGAGAGAGAGAGAGAGAGAGAACATTTGATGGAAGATCTGATAAAGAATGAGTGAGAGGCGGCTGGAATTTAAATGACCGTTTCATTCCAGTCCATATTGTTGTTGTTTGTGTTTATTTTTTTCATTCAGTAACTACAAAATAGAATCGTTATGCAGCTGCTTTCACTGATCTAAGAAATCCAAGCTTAAGCAGCCAGGCCGGAGCATTTTCAGCCAAATCTGCTCTTAATACTGAAAAAATGGGGAGTTGGAGTGGTAAAATCCCTTACAATATTATATATAAAATATATATATATATATATATATAATATACATATATAATATTTAAATATATATATATATATATATTATATATATATCATATATATATATATATGTATATATACGTATATATATATCTATATATATATTAATATATATATATATATATATATATATATATATATTATAAATATAATGTATATATATATGTATATATATACGTATATATAATATATCTTTATATATTTATGTATATATATATATATATGTATATATATATATATATATATGTGTAAATATATATATATATATATATATATTCTGGCCTATAACCCCATCCAAGTACAAACAGTTACATACAAGTTGATGTTTAAAGGTCTGTTGCATCACATAAATAAATTAAAATAAATAATTTATTGATAAATACGTAAATAACTAAGTAACTAAGTAAATAAACAAATAAATAAATGAAGCCATCAAGCTGCCTCACCAACGTGAGGTAAGAACAAGGCGTGATCCGACCTCTAGCTTACTCGGAACGCGTGCAAGATTTTACCCTCACGCATAAGTTGCAAACATTATACTCCTAACTTTTAACGTAAATTATAACATGCTAAAATCTACGGTCCACCTTGTTTTACCAACGAAAATGTAAATAAATACGTTATATTTCATCAGAAATAATTGTTTAACATGCATACTATTTATTTTTCACACTTTCATTCTAATAAATAAATCATAAATA
>NC_087210.1:4542189-4544689 GCF_015104395.2 Macrobrachium nipponense | reverse complement strand
TATATATATATATATATATATATATATATATATATATATATATATATATAATACACTCGTGCACACAAATATTTATAAATATCTACAAAGAGAAACAGTTAAATCAATCTATATATCTATCTATCATCTATCTATCGAGAGAGAGAGAGAGAGATTTTGAAATTTTAGCAGCATAACAGCAGCGAAGACAAAAGCCTTCTTTTAACACCGGTCGCCCCAGATATTTGTCAAAACCAGAGTGGGTGACAGGTCTTTCTCCCTTCAAGCTACGGGAGGCGTTACAGCAAAGCTCCCAGATATGAAAAAAATCACGATTGCTCTCTCTCTCTCCTCTCTCTCTCTCTCTTCTCTTCCTCTCTCTCTCTCTCTCTCTCTCTCTCTCAGGGCGATTCTCCGTGCAGCGAGGAAGAAGAGGAGAAGAAACTACAATCAAGTACATCAAATACTGTATATAATTTTTAAACCACGAATCTCTCTCTCTCTCTCTCTCTCCTCTCTCATACAGGCTTCTCTGGGAGCTTGAATTTTCAAGTGAATGGTACCTGTAAGCTTGTTCCATGTGAATCTGGTTATCTTCTGGATAATAATAATAATAATAATAATAATAATAATAATAATAATAATAATAACAAAACATGTATCAAAGAAAGTATGCTCACTGCAAATCTACTACTACTACTACTGCTACTACTACTATAATAATAATAATAATAATATTTATTATTATTATTATTATTATTATTATTATTATTATTATTATATTATTATGTTAAGAAAATCACAGTCTCCTGAAGAATAATCTTTTTATGACAACAATAATAATAATAATAATAATAATAATAATAATAATAATAATAATAATAATAATAATAATAATAATAATAATAATAATAATAATATTTCTCCAAGAACTGTGTACTTGGGACACACATAATTGAGGTACACAACAAAACTACAAACATTAAAAAAAAAAAAAAAACTATTTCCGAACGAAACTAATAGACCACTGATTTTTACGACGATCGAAAGGATCTGTAGAACAGAATGTTGCCGATGCACTAGACAAACGTGTTATCAAGTTCTAATCCTTCCACCTACTTAGGAAACTGTTTTCGCTTACTCGGGGAGTAAGCCTGAAAACTACTCTGTTGTTGTTGCTCTTGTTGAGGGGGTAGGAAAGGTCTATGGAGGAGCCTAAAAAGGTCTGGAAAAGGTGTTTCACGTTGAGTTAAAGATACAGGAATTTTACGATAGGATATTTATGATTTATGTATTAGAATGAAAAAGTAAAAATAAATAATAGGCACGTTAAACAGTACAGAACAATTATTTATGATAAAATATAGCGTATGTGTTTTGATTTTCGTTGGTGAAACAACGCGCTATTAAACCGTACATATTAGCACGCACCTCAGAGTAAGCTGGAGGTCGGATTCGCGCCTTGTTGCACCGCATATCATCCGCAAATTTACAGTTTATATCTTTATTTCCAATGGAACATATACCAAGAGCGTGATATGGTTTTAAATAGTTGCCGAACGTGGCATGAGTGATGTTCTTAACTGTCACAGTTAGTGATACGGAACTTAGAAAAAAATATAATAGATAATATATAATATATAATAATTATAATATATATATATATATTATATATGATATAATATATATATAATAAATATAATTTATATATTAATAAATATATAATTAATTATAAATTATATATTATACACACACATACATACATAATTTATGTGTGTAAACAGTAACTTATGTAGGCCATATACATACATACATGCACACATCTATATAATATATATATATATATATATATATATATATATATACATATTATATATATATATATATATAGAGATGAGAGAGAGTTAGAGAGAGAGAGAGAGAGACGGGAGAGAGAGACGAGAGAGAGAGAGAGAGAGAGATTAGTTTACATTTTCAAGACAAGCCACACATAGCGATACGAAGCTTGGATTTGGTTTAATATCTGTTTCATTTAAAAAAAAAGGGGGGGGTGTGAAGAGGGGGGAGGGGGGTTGCCTGTTTTGCAACGACTTTCAGAGGTCTTATAAAAATAATGATGAGGCCCCAAAAACCAACAGGTAGGAGAATGATGTGTTGGTTATCCATTATTAACACAAGACTTCTCTGAAGCGGTAGATGAATAAGCAACTAACGGTTCAGCTCGGCGGCGAGCTTACAATACTCGCCAACAGATGGCACCGTTCCGTTATATATCCGTGTGCTTCTTTAGCCTCAATTATTCCTCTTGATCCTGTTCCTTCTGCTCTGTAATGCATATTATTATATTTCATTTTTCTTAATGTGTTTCTATCTATTTTTTTTATATTATCTTTGCTCCGTTATTCAATTCTGCTTACATAAGCTTTTCACTGATCATCCTAAATTCATATTATTATTATTATTATTATTATTATTTCAGTAGATGAAACCTTTTCACATGGAACAATCACACCAAAGGGGC
>NC_087210.1:4519689-4534689 GCF_015104395.2 Macrobrachium nipponense | reverse complement strand
TTGTGGAGAATTGGACATCAATCACACTGAGGAGAATGGACATGGCGCCTATTACTTTCTGTTGCACGATCAAGCACTTGACCTGTCATGAATACGATTAGCATATGTTATCGATGGGAAGCAACGCTGCTTTAGTTGTGCCTTAAAACTAGCTCTATTTGTGCCTTAAAGCTTACTTTATTTGTGCCTTAAAGCTTACTTTATTTGTGCCTTAAAACTTGCTTTATTTGTGCCTTAAAACTTGCTTTATTTGTGCTTTAAAACTTGCTTTGTTTGCGCCTTAAAACATGCTTTATTTGTGCCTTAAAACTTGCTTTATTGTGCCTTAAAACTTGCTTTATTTGTGCCTTAAAACTTGCTTTATTTGTGCCTTAAAACAAGTAGCAGTTGATCTTCAACTGACTGAAAGGTAATGTAACCGAGCATTTTCTAAAATGGATTCATGCATGACCGAGGTCAACACAATTCTTTTCAGGAAGATGTAGTCAGAAGATGCATTGCTTCATGAATCAGCCAACTATTATGAGATTCCAGACATTCTTTTGCGTTACAGAAACATCTGAAACGGTGAGCTGACGCCATTCACCACCAATGAATCTTTGAAACAAACGCTCATTTCCACGAAGCCTGCACGACACTGCCTGCAAGAAAAGAAGTTTGTCTCAAGTTACAGCTTGTCTACTTCTTCATGAACAGTCAGCCCTTCGTCAGGAGAAGACACGACACACCCACCGTCAGGTCACTCACAGCAAAAGGGAGCTCCCGCCCCACCCCACCCCCTCCATAAAATAAACGAAGGCTGCATATGACGACACCATTCTGCAGTCTCGACATTCTTCCCTCTTGACATCATTCCTCAAAACAATCTCATTTATCCAAACAGTGTCACAGTGTGTGTGAGCGAGTGTTTTGAAGCGCCGGAATCCTACACGCTCTTCTTCTTCTGCTCCCTTCTTCTTCTTCTTCTTCTTCAAAAAGGACGTCGAACAAATTCACGAACTGAATGGACAAGAAGGCCTGCGATCCATTATGCTGCCGCCATGGCGGACGAGATGACGGTGGTGATAGTAATGACTTGTCATACGAGGAAGAGGAGGCTTCCTCCTCCTTCTGCTTTGCCGAACAGACGAACGAATAGATGCCCAACGAAATGCAACTGGCATTATTCACGGCGTCAGTGACGTTTGTTTGTTTGTTTGTTTACTATTTGTATGGTGTTTTCACGTGGCATGGAACCAGTGGTTATTTAGTAACGGGAGCGACTTTATACGTGACTTCCGAACCACGTCGAGAGTGAACTTCTTTCGCCAGAAATGCACATCTCTGGCCCCTAAATGGAATGCCCGATAATCGAACTCGCGGCCACCGAGGTGGCAGGCCGAAACCAAACCGACCACGCCACTGAGGCGCTGTCAGTGACGTTTGTTGCCTACGAGTGTCATCGATTCGTGCGATACTTTCCCTCCTGCTGATAATTCGAACTAGAATACAGACTTTAGGCCAGAGGCTAAGTGCTGGTACCTACGAGGTCACTCAGTGGTAAAAGGGAAAACCTCATAGCAGTCGCACTATGAATAATTGTTATAGAGGGTGGAAAGTCAGACCGGGGGGGAGGGGACAGAATATGAACGGAGGTACAGTAAAAGGAATGAAAGAGGTTGCAGCTATGGGCCAAAAGGACGTTGCTACAAAGACCCATAAGTAATGCCTATGGTGCACCACTTGAGGTGCACTGACGGCACTAACCCCCCCAACGGGATTTAGCATCCTTACGAAAAACATTCAAAAGCGACATTCCATTGTATTCCCGATATGAAGATTCGTACTTATTCCCTTCATGTAATTATTACCCTTATGACATAAGCATCAGTATATATAAGGGCCACTTCTTCACCTCCTTCAACCATACAAAAACAAAAAACATCCGAACAAAAAAGAAAAACTTCATCACCCGACAGAAAAAAAATACTTCAACCACCCGACAAAAAAAAAAAAAAAAAAAAAAAAAAATCACCATCCGACAAACAAACAAACAAAACCGAAAAAAAAACTTCAATCACCCCAAGAAAAAAATCAACCACCCGACCAAAAAAAATAAAATAGATGAAAATAAATTTAAAAAAATTTAAACCACCCGACAAAAAAAAAAAAAAAAAAAAAACGTCAACCACCCGACCCACCACCCAAAAAAATAAAAACAACTTCAACCACCCGAGAGAGAGAGAAAAAAAATCTTCAACCATCCAACCAAAAGAAAAAAAATTCAAACCCGACCAAAAAAAAAGAAAGAAAAAAAATTCAACCACTCGATAAGAAAAAAAAAACTACCGACCTTTTTAATTATACCTTCGATGTCTATTCCTGCAGAGTCAAAGCCCCTTTTAATTCAAGCAGATTCAACAAAGCGCTCAATCTTTTCCGCTGTCTGCTGCTCGGAAATGACGTAAAGGTACGATGGGCCAGACAGGAGAGACTGGAAACCCTCCAAACAGGACTCGTATCCTTCGTGTTGACAAGTCACAATTACACGGGAAATCCAGACACCTTGCAGACTGACTTTACAGTTTTCTCAGTTTCTCTGATATTCACTACGTTGTCCTTTCCTGTTGGATTTATGGCTAAGTACACCAACTGCAATGACATGTTACTTCTGTTGGAAACTCTCATAAACAGTAACGGTAACAAATACAAAGGAAAAAAATAAATAAAATCTCTCAGTGGTTTTTATGTGTATTTTACGTCTCTCCATACAGGAGTTTCTTACTTTTTCGAATGTAAATTTCATTATAAGTCTTCATGAGTTATTCACGTCAACATGTAACATACATTCAATCTGTTCCTTACTCGACAGAATTTCCTTCAATATTAACAAAATTATACTTCTTGAGAAAGGACTGTTTTGCGTCATATAGGCTCTCTTCGGCATCTTAGCTAAACAAACTGACGACATCTGCTATCAAGTGTTTAAAAACTCGATGCATATCATCTGCATTTCAAAGCCTTCGTCAAAAAGCTACTGGACCCTCAAAAAGTCACTTAAATTTTGCCCACGATTCGCTTCTCTAAGCCCCAGAAACCTGTATTTTTATTCATTCATTCATTATTCAGAAGATGAAAGTTATTCATATCGAACAAACCCACCTACCACAGGGGCCACTGACTTGAAATTCAAGCTTCCGAAGAATATGAAGGTGTCGTTACGAAGACGTAAGACGAGGTAAAAGGAAATACATGAGGAGGAGACCTCACTCACAAAAAAAAAGAAAACAGTTAATAAATCAACAAATATATAGATAAAAATGTATTAAAATCCAAGGGTAGTAGTGATGTATGCACCTTCGCTTTAGCCTTTGAAGTTCTCTTACGTCTAACCGTAAGAGAACTTCCTGGAAAGTAGCTCCTGATTGGCTGTTGATAAGCCAATCGCAGGGCTGGAAGCTCTCACAGTCTCTCTCGAGAGAGCTCACATAGGCACGATGTATGTTCACCTCTCCTGAGGGATTACGACTTTCAAAAGTATCCCTCAGGAGAGGTGGAACAATCAACCTGCCCATGTGAACTCTCTCGAGAGACAGAGTTTCCAGCCCTGTGATTGGCTTATCAACAGCCAATCAGGAGCGTGATAGGGGACGGGCCTAGACATCAGATGCACGGTTGATGTGAATCTGCTATAGGAGCTGGCCACAAGTATCAGACAAGTAAAGGAAATATCGACCTTTATCCCACAAACTCCATAAAAAGTTTGAGTTTCGGTCCAGATAATAAACAATGGTTAATCATCATCTTAGAATTTGCTTCAAAAGTTTCAGACGGGGGGTATATACATAAAATTTCTAAGCATCGTGTATGAGATTTTAACCTTTATTTTTATCTGGGGTATAGAAAAAATTCTAGGCATCGTATAAGATTTTAACCTTTATCTGGGGCATATAAATAATAATTCTAGACGTTGTATGCGAGATTTTAACTTTTATCTAGGCCATATAAATAAAATTTCTAGAGTTTGTATATTAGATTTTAACTTTTATCTGGGGCATATAAATAAAAATTCTAGATATTGTATATGAGATTTTAACTTTCATCTGGGGCATATGAATAAAAATTCTGGACACTAAATGAGATTTAACTTTTATCTGGGACATATAAAAACTCTAGACATTGTATATAAGTTTTTAACTTTTGGTTTTAACTGGGGCATAGAAATAAAAATTCTAAGCATCGTATAAGGGCTTTTAATTATTGGTTTTAACTGGGTTACATAAAAAAAAATCTCTATCTTTTATATATCCCAGTTAAAAAAATCTCTATTTACCTAGGCTAAATAGATAAAAATTCTAGATGTAAGATTTTAACTTTTGCTTTGAACTCGGGTACATAAATAAAATCCTATGCATCCTATAAAAGATTTCATCGATTGGTTTTACCTGGGGGGACATAAATAAAATCCTAGGCATCCTTTAACAGATTTTAACGATTGGTTTTACATAGGGGTACATAAATAAAATCCTAGGCATTATAGACGCGATTTCTTCAAACCCCACAAGTTACCTTCAGTAATTGCTTCGTAATTTTTTCCACAGAAAGTGAAAAACAAATACTGACCGTCTGGGGTGTCTATCTCAATAGGAGATTCTTTTCTGTAATTGCTGTATACTTTTCATTACCTTCACACAAGTGAAAGAATGTTCCTCCAATTCTCGCAGGAATGTAGTCACTATCATCGGAGAGTATTGAGAGTATTATTATTACCGTTTTCATTATCTTTATCTTAGATTACCAAAGTCTCCCTGAGGATGTCGTGCAATTGGAACTTCAAGTTGATTTATCTTTTTTAAATAAGTGAGATCTCTTCTTTCTGTATTTCCCTTTACTTCCTCTTACTTATTAATGAACACCAAAATATTCTTTGGAAGCTTCAATTTCAAGTCAGTGACCTCTTAGGTGGGCTTGTTCCAAATGAATAGGGTTCATCTACTGAATAATAATAATAATAATAATAATAATAATAATAATAATAATAATAATAATAATAATAATAATAATAATAATAATAATTACTAACAAGATCACTTTATGGCTTCTCTTTGAGATTAGATGCCATTCTAACCTTTTCTTAATCATGGTAAGAAAAAAATAGACAGATCCATCTATTGCCCAAATGTAAAAACATCAAGAATAACAAAAAAAGCAATGATAAATATATTTATTTAATATCGAAAACTCTAAAGGCATTCTTAAAGAGGCAAGAGATTATTATTATTATAATATATAATACTATTATCCAGAAGATGAACCCTATTCATATTGGAACAAGCCCACCACAGCACAGGGGCCATTGACTTGAAATTCAAGCTTCCAAAGAATATTATGGCGTTCATTAGGGAGTAAGAGAAGGCAAAGGGAAAAAATACATAAAGAAGAGATCTATCTCAATCATTAAACAAAAAAATAAATCAATAAATAGATAAAAATATATAAAAATGTAATCAAACCATAATCGCAAAGTAGACAGACTCGGCAACTGCACAAAGGCACGAACACCAAGGAAAACTGAGGAGCAATAATGAACGTATTTATTTAATGCCAAAACCTCAAAACGGCAGTGTTGCAGAGGCGAGCAATGCAAGAGCAACGACACCCCGCTTATTATTTAGCCGAATAATTAAGGGAAAGATAATTAAAACGTTCGAGCGCCTTGTTGTCGTTTTCCCAACGTCACAACTCTAATTATAAATGGAGCTGTTGGGACTGGAGGAATGGTAAGGGAGGAGGAGGAGGAGGAGGAGGAGGAGGAGGAGGACAGCAGACTACTGGCCAACATCATCATCATCATCATGGCAGGGGAGAAAGAAACAGAAAAAGAAAAAAAAAAGTAGTGAAGGAAAAGGGCCAAGTCGATGTTGCTCCCATACGAGCTTTTCAACCAACCACGACAATAATGTAAATTTGTTTTAGAATGGTTCAACCGCCTGCCTGCCTGCCTGCCTCTCTCTCTCTCTCTCTCTCTCTCAACGCAGGCACAGAATATTCTCTTACATAGACAACACTCTCTCTCGTCCGCATTCACACCCAATAATCTTGCAAGTACACAACTCTCTCTCTCTCTCTCTCTCTCTCTCTCTCTCTCTCTCTCTCTCTCTCTCTCAAAGAAAGCTAGACAAAATCATTAGGACACTGTGAATGAACAGTAAAATCTGCTCATAGAGATAAGTGAGCGCACGATGTCTCGTCGGAGGGACTAACAAGGCTTTGAGACATCCTAATCCTTGTAACTCTCTCTCTCTCTCTCTCTCTCCTCTCTCTCTCTCTCTCTACGCATACACAGCACATTTCCTTACATAGTACACAAGCGCCTCTTCGGTCAACATACGCACAAGCCAAATAATCTTACATGTATACATGACTCTCTCTCTCTCTCTCTCTCTCTCTCTTTGGAAATATGTCCGCGCCGTCGCCCACGATGCCTAGGAAGGCAACTTCAATAACGATCGTCATTCACGACTGCGTTTGTCTCTTTTTTCCCCGGATTCAATTACAAATTCCTCCCAAACTCCGACACGCTGCTGATAAGAGGGGGGTGGGGGGGTATTGCATTCTTTGCCACTAATCAAAACACACATGGAAGGGTTAATGACACAAGAACCTGCCCTCGCCCCTCTCTTCTCTCTCTCTCTCTCTCCATGCTTCATGCATTGAAACAATAACCCCAATCTCTCCCTCTCCCTCTCTTTGGTCTTTAGATGTATGGCGTTAATAACGACGAACAACGATATTATCTTGGGTTACGTAAAGACAGCTGGAATTCCACAGGGCAATGTCCTGGGACCGTATTTTCTTTCGGTATTGACAAAGGATATTATCACTGTTGGCTTTACGGTGAGACAGGAGAATTGGGGGATGGTATAAAACTCTTCTTCTTGTAGTTCTTAGCTACCAATCAACCCAGCGACGTCCTTTCTCATCTCAAGACCGGAACAGTATATACGCTGATTTGTTTGTTTGTATGGTGCTTTTACGTTGCATGGAACCAGTGGTTATTCAGCAACGGGACCAACGGCTTTACGTGACTTCCGAACCACGTCGAGAGTGAACTTCTATCACCAGAAATACACATCTCTCACTCCTCAATGGAATGGCCGAGGATCGAACCTGCGACCACCGAGGTGCGACGCCAACACCATACCAACCACGCCACTGAGGCGTTCTGATTTGGAGCGAATTTTGGACTATGACTGACAGATAGATAGATCTTCCAGTGGCTTTTATGCAATTATTATTTTTTCGCCGACGCCTTCATTGACTTGGCTTCACAAACGATTCCTGTAGTTAAGCTTTACAAACGATCCCTGTAGATTAAAGACTCGGCTTGACAAACGATTCCTGTAGATTAATCGCTTGGCTTTACAATTAATTCCTGTAGGTTTACCACTTGGCTTTACAAAGGATTCCTGTAGATTAACTATAGCTTTACAAAAGATTTCTGTAGATTAAAAGCACTCATCCTTACAAACGATTCCTGTAGATTAATCACTTGACTTTACAAACGGTTTCTCCTGATTAAACACTCTGCTTTACAAACGATTCCTGTAGATTAGCTTTACAAAGGATTCCTGTAGATTAATCACTTGGTTTTACAAGCGATTCCTGTAGATTAATCACTTAGCTTTACAAAAGATTCCTGTAAATTAATCAATTAGCTTTACAAAAGATTCCTGTAGGTTAACCACTAGGTATTAGAAAAGATCCCTATAGATTAATCACAAGTTTTTACAAATGATTCCTGTAGATTAAACACTCTGATTTGCAAACGATTCCTTTAGATTAATCATTCAGCAATGCAAAAGAGTCCTGTAGATTAAACAATCATCTTTATAAATTACTCCTGTATATTAACTTTACAAATTATTCCAGTAGATTAAACACTCGGCTGTACAAACGATTCCTGTAGATTAAACAATTAGCTTTGCAAACGATTCCTCTTAATTAAACACTGGGCTTTACAAACGACTCCTGTAGATTAATCACTTGGTTTTAAAGTGTATATGGCAAGGCTTAAGTTACCTCGACCTATAAATATTTGACTTCTGACTTTTCCATCGTATCATAAAACCTTTTCCTCCCAAGAACTAACTTCACTGCATTTACTTCTTCAAATGTAATTTGAGACAAGTTTCATTACATGGCACAGTCTTATTCTTGTCATCAACCTTCTTCCTCAACAGTTCAATACCCTTTTCGCTACTTCGGGGAGTAAGCCTACAATCTATGTTGTTGTTGTTCTTGTTGGGGGGGAAGGAAAGGTCTATGGAGGAGCCTATAAAGGTCTGGCAAAGGTGTTTCGCGGTGAGTTGAAGATACAGGAATTCTAGGATAGGATATTTATGATTTATTTATTAGAATGAAAACGAAAAATATAAATGATGCGCACGTTAAACAGTACAAAACAATTATTTCTAATAAAATATAGCATATTTATTTTAATTTTCGTTGATGAAACAAGGCTATATTTGACCGTAGATTTTAGCACACCCCCAGAGTAAGCTGGAGGTCGGATCACGCCTTCTTTTCTCTGCTTAGGAATATACAATGACACATCTTTGAAGACAAGATATCACATGAATGGGTAACCTACTGAATTTTTCTAGCCCAGGCCTGAAGAGGGGAACAGAGAAAAAATGAATGAGAATAGGTCCTAACTCCTGAATGAAGCAACTGACTCGCCTATCCGAGAAAGGAAGGTTTTGTAATTCTGAAAGAACAGAAGGGAGAGAATTCCAAAGCGTCACCTAACTGCAAAATCGGGGATTACAGACAGACTTCCACCGAACACACGATGAAAAAAGGGTGTCCTGTTGGGTGTTCCAAGCTGAGAGAAGAAATTCTCGCCATTAGCCTAATAAACCAAGTGACCAAAATAGTACCTATAAAACAGAGAAGTCAGCGTCGGGGAGAGAGAGAGAGAGAGAGAGAGAGACTGATTCCAGTTAACATCCGGGGAAAAAAATTTAAGAATATATCACCTGACATTGCAGCATCCAATCAATGGACCAAATTGACCAAATTTTTCATAAGCTTATGGAGCATCCTTGATAAAGGTGATATATATCGATAGATAGATAGATAGATAGATAGATAGATAAAATGACGCGTACTTTCCTTTCCAAACAATGGCGCCAGCGGTAGGCGCTCCTTTCGACATGTGAAAAAAAAAGACCTTTGAGGAAGCCAAAAGCACATTCTTCGCCCCAACATTCCCTCCGCCTACGGCAGCAGCGCAAGGTGTGAGGAGTCGTCACAAAGCGAGCGAATATACCGACGAAGGCACGGCTGGAGGGCCATTGGTGGGGGGTGTGTGTGTCTAGTACCCACTGGATGCCGATGCTTGTCAAACGTCGTCTAATTTTAGCCTCCCATCCATTTTCCCTTCTGCGAGACGTCGTGGTAAGTTATACCGCTTGCTCGCCAGAAGATAAAAGGTCAGAGGTCAATTGGGGGGTGGCTGGGGGGAAGGGGAAGGGAGGGGAGGGGAGTGGGGGGGGGGTGGTGGATTTTCCTTTACTGAATTCCCTTAACACGGGGACTTTATTACCATAGTCTGCTGCTGCGTTAGATGGCGAGGCACTGCCAGAAATAAATAAAAATAAAAAGATTTTCAAGTTTCCTGAACCTTTATTGACCTGGATTTATTCGCCTGTTTTGATCTTCATTTATCAACCTTCACCTTTATTTACCTTTATCTATTTACCTGCCTTTATTGACCTGCATTTATTTACCCTTTTTTTTTCTTTACTTATGTACCTTTACCTTTACTTACCTGGATCTATTTACCTGCCTTTATTGACCTGCCTTTACTGACCTGCATTTATTGACCTGCACTTATTTGCCTACGAAAAATATATGTTTATGTACACGTTCGTCTAGGACCACTTGTGTCCGAAATAAAGCTTTTGAATTTGAACTGAATTTGAATCTGAATAAAGCCCCATTGCTCCTTCTTCTTCTCCTTTTCATTGAAGGACTTCAATCACAAATACGACCCAAGTTCCGGGTCATCAGTCCTTTAATATCCAATCCGCTCTACTACTATTTTCATATATGTTAACCGAAGGGGAATTTTTTGGTTGACAATAATTTGTTCCTCTCGTTTATTCGAACCAGCGCACTGAGCAGAAATAAGGACTTCAGTGTCGTTACCCAACTAGGCCAACAATGCACGTTAAGTATGCGTGCAAACAGTTCCATACGGTAAAACCTCTCCACAGAGTCAATCTTTCCTTACTGTACGTCGTCAAGAAAAAAAAAAAAAAAAAAGACACGCAAACACTCGCCCGGATCAACATTACCTCGCCAGCGGTCAGGTTTTGAAGAAAAAAAATGACAATCGTGAACAAACCAAAACCATGGTTGAGGATCAGGTGACGAAAGTCACCTCGTCTTCAAAACGATGATAAGATATACAGTCCCTTCGTGGCCACCACCACCACCACCAACCAGCAATAAATGCAATAAATAAAAGATCTGCTACCACTTCCCTCGTAAGTCGTCGGTAGTTAAAACGTTTAATTGGCTGAAATACAACTCGCTTTTGCCCTTACTAAGTTCCGAGGGTTTCGGAGTAGATGTGATTGCTTTTTTTTTTTCAATAGCAGAATGCAATCTGTCCGTTTATCTATACGTAAGTTAATATGAATACATAAGTATATGTGATGTATGTATGTGTACACACACACACTTATATATATATATATATAGTATATATATATATATATATATATATTTATATATGTAGGTATAATATGTATGTATGTATGTATGTATGTATGTATGTGTGTGTGTATATATATATATATAATAATATATAATATATTATATATCTATACTATTATATATATATCTTCTATATAAAAATGCATAATATATATAAATAAATATAATATATATATATTATATATATATATATCATATATATATATATATATATATATATATATATATATATATATACGTATATATATATTACATTATACAATCATATACATATAATACACTAATTACACAAGAATCTCAGCCTTACGAAAACAATTCCCCTCCAATGATACCCGACAATAAGGCTAAGAAAAGAGTTATACCATAAAGGATGCTAAGCAGTACTACTCTATCCCACCCATCCTCAACCAGGTACCTTTTCCATCTACGATTTGAATTCCATCTTTCCATTTGTGTTTATATCATTAAGCTTCATTTCCAGCAGTAAGTAATGCTTCTTGATTCTTGCCTGCCCTCCTCCCCCTTCCCACACGCCAACACACACACACTTGGTCTCGCCGTGAGACACCAAAGGGGGTGATTCTGGTCCATATTCAACTCGATTATCCCTCGCCCTCAAGTCTACTGTACAGATTCAATCAAAAAGGAAATATGGAAATATTTATTATACATAATATACATACTATACGTATATATAATTGTATATATCGCATAATATATACATATATACATAAATATACATAAATATATATAGTATATAGCTATATATAGCATATATACATACATACATACATATATATATATATATATATATATATATATATATATATATATATGACTGGTAAAAATGTTCTGTTACAACAGAAGTTCCATCTAACAAAAGGAGACCATAATAACGCCAAAAATATCGCGACAAAAATTATATTTTGGCGTTTTTATGGGCTCCTTTTATCAAATTTTATATATAATACTATATAGTTATATACTATATATAATAATATATATCTTATATATAAATGTAGACATACATACATATATTAGTACTATTTCTATACATATTATATTATATATAGTATAACCATATATAGCATATATGTTTGTGTGTGATGTACGTAAGTATATGAAAATTGACAATATACGAAATATATGCAAAGACCCTGATAACACACTGTCTGCTGACCTGCGTGCACTTGAATGCTGTGATCACTGCAAACCCTTCTATCTATACTCTGTTAGAGCAGACTGACTTCTTGAGGCTTACATCCAGATCTCTCTCTCTCTCTCTCTCTCTCTCTCTCTCTCCTCTCTCTCTCTCTCGGAATATATTCATTCTTCAATAAAGAAGAATTATATGGTTGACTGACAATCAGGAGTTTAATTTTAAAACATCTTACTACAAATACTAAGACTTGCACTGCCAAACGTACACACACACTCACATACATACATACAAACACACACAAACACATATACATACAAACACACACACACACACACACACAACAGAGACATGTCTCACAAGGAAGTAGCAGCTTCGGTTCAATTCTTTGAAAAATTCTTAGCGATTCATATATATATTTTTAACTTGAAAGCGAATCAATTTGTGGCGTATGGTAGCAGGATAAGGAAGGGCGTGGGGGCAGCAACCTCACTCCACGCTTGTTGAAAACTAGAAGCATCCTCAGGAGTTGGAATAAATATATATACGTGTACTGTGTATGGTTGTGTAGGCCTACGTGCGTGTGAGCCGAGGAATGAAAAACTCCCTCAGACAACCAGCCTCTGCTGTAAACTAAATAAGGGGGGTGTGGTCTCCCATTCACCCCATCATTCATCCCCTCCCCCACCCCATTCCCCCGCCTCCCAACAGCCGCTCGAGCCTATTCAGTCTTCCGCAGCGTGTGTTCCAATTCCAACCAGATAAGTAGAAAAACATTTTCTACTTGATTCCAAGTCACGGAGGAGGAATTAGCGGATCTCGAGTAGCATGGCGGTTTGGAATGGGAACGGGAGCATAAGATTTAGGGCAAAGGCCAAGCGCTGGGACCTATGAGGTCATTCGTCCAGCGGTGAAAGTGAGAGAAAAAAAAGATCTTAATTGTTAGAAGAGGGCGGAAAGTAAGATGGAAGGAAGAAGATAATATGAATGGAGGTACAGTAAAAGGAATGGAGGGGGTTGCAGCTAGGGGCCGATGGGAACCTGCAAAGAATCTCAAGTTGGCTGAGAAGTTCTAAATAATTCCCCAATGCACGTGACAGGTTGTTTTAGTTCCTGACAAACTACTGACCCAGTTTAGCAAAACCGACGATATTCTCAGTTCGATATTGTCGATTATAAAACAGTTTTTATGGTTAATCAAAATCACTTTAAATAACTTTTGTTTAAATTGCCATCCTACATTCAACTACGACGTATTTCCCTATGCAGTTAATATATGTCAATTTAAATATCGAAGGTTTATTAACTTTTCATTGACGATATTCAAAATTCGATATTATCGATTCTTCGCCCTATTTTCTCTGAAGTTAACAATATTCTATTCAATACAGACGGATATTATGGTAGATTCACATCAACTGTGCATTTGATGTCTAGGCCAGTCCCTTACGACGCTCCTGATTGGCTGTTGATAAGGCAATCACAGGGCTGGAGACTCTCAGTCTCTCTCCCCAGAGTTCACACAGGCAGGACGTATGGTCCACCTCTCCTGAGGGATACTTTTGAAAGACGTATCACTCAGAAGAGGTGGAACATAGATGCTACCCATGTGAACTCTCGAGAGAGACAGAGTTTCCAGCCCTGTGATTGGCTTATCAACATCCAATCAGGAGCGTCGTAGGAGACGAGCTTCAACATTAAATGCACGGTTGATGTGAATCTACTATAGTACAGCCACAGCATCTGTAATGCAACAGCTGCTGTCGAAACAGCAGTACTGCACACGCTCACATGTATACCCTCCTCCTACTGGAGCTCTCCAAATCAACAATGTGCCCTTCCTGATTTATAATATAACACAGCAACCAACCACCCGCTCCCAGCTGCAAGTTTTCATCTGGGACTCTCTCTCTCTCTCTCTCTCTCTCTCTCTCTCTCTCTCTCTCTCTCTCGTGATCTGAATTCACGAGCATCTTTGCATCAAGAAGTCTTCTTTCCTGCACAGAAAGGTTGATCTCATTACGTTAGGCTTTTGAGAAAATTAAAGAAATGCCTCCCTCTCTCTCTCATCCGAACCCAAAATTCATGAGCCCCACGAATATGCGTTGCAGCTGTGTGACGTATTTCCTGCGTGGATCCCACTAACATGAATGAGTGAGTCTCAGCATACTTGGCATCTTTTCAACCTCTCTCTCTCTCTCTCTCTCTCTCTCTCTCTCTCTCTCTCTCTCTCTCTCTCTCTCTCTCAACGAAAGAATAATATCTATTCCACATCAGCCCAAGTCTCCTCCCTGAGTTTACTTCATTACCTGAAAGTGGTTCTAAGTTTCCACACGAACAAGATTACGCCTTAATGGTTCTTCTACACTTACACTTCTCTATCCATGTATGATGGAGTGTGTATCTGCATCATTGTATAATGGAGTGTGTATTTGCATCTATGTATAAAGGAGAGTATTGGGGTATATATTTCCACCTATGTATAATGCAGTGTGTATTTGCATCTATGTATATACTGGGGTATATATTTCCATCTATGAATGATGGAGTGTGTATATTTGCTACATGTATATATAGAGTGCATTTTTTACTCTATTTAAAATGGAGTGCATATTTACATCGCTGTAAAATGGAGTGTATATTTGCAACTGTTTATAATGGAGTGTATATTATTGCATCAATTTATAATGGAGGGTATATCTTCCATCTATGTATAAAGGAATGTATATTTGAATCTATGAATAATGGAGAGTACATTTGCATCTGTGTATAATGGCGTGTATATTTGCATCTATGTAAAATGGAGCGTATATTTTGTATCTATGTATGATAGAATGTATATCTTCATCTATAAATAAAGGAGAGTATATTTGCATCTGTGTATAATGGGGTGTATATTTGCCATCTGTGTATAATAGGGTGTATATTTGCCATCTGTGTATAATGGAGTTTAATGGAGTGTATATTTGCCATCTGTGTATAATGGAGTGTATATTTGCATCTTTGCATTTGTATATAATGGAGTGCATATTTGCCATCTGTGTATAATGGAGTGTATATTTGCCATCTGTGTA
>NC_087210.1:4472189-4514689 GCF_015104395.2 Macrobrachium nipponense | reverse complement strand
GAGAGTGGGAGAGGATGAGAGAGACGAGAGAGAGAGAGCGATCGAGAGTATCGAGACTGAGAGGAGAAAGAGAAGTTTTGAGAGATTTTACTCTTCCGAGAAATGTACACATGGTACATTATTCAACAACACTGACATACCTCTGAGAGAGAGAGAGAGAGAGAGAGAGAGAAGAGTGACCGAGGGGCGAGGTGAGACGAGAGAGAGAGAGAGAGAGAGAGAGAGAGAGAGAGAGAGGTTCTTCCCTGTATCTTCCATATCAAATTACAAGGATGGTTACGCATACATAAGCAGTCAACGACAACCGTAATTACAAAGCGGACTCTTAACAAACAAAAAAAGCGTATACGCCAACCCCATGTGCGTCGAATAACGCCTAACCTTTTGCACGATGGTTTTATGCGGGACGCGAGACAGTCAGTCGAAGCGAGATGGCGGCGGGGGTGGGGGGCAGTTATTGTAACTCTGGCAGCCCGTGGGCTGTGTGGCTAAGGAACAACATCAGCTCGGGTTCTTGCGGTGGTGTCAACTAGGCGACCGAGAGAGGAAGGAAAGGAGAGGAAGGCAGAAAAAGAAACGACAGCCGACACACTACACTATACTAAGCTCTTTCAAGGACCTGCGAAGCAACCATTCATGATTCCGCGCTGCTGTTGCTGTTGCTGTTGCGAGCAGCTTTCCATTCAACTATCTCCCAACTCCCAAATATTCCCAGGTCCCCGTTGGCTGGCGGCGTGCACGTACTACGTCCCTTTATCTGGGAATGGCTGAGTCAGAAGCCCAATATGGCAGATCTTTAAATGTATAGGCTGCATCCCAAGTCCAGCTTTTGTGACCAAAGTTACATTTTGCATCTCAGAGCCACCCTCTTAACAAGTCACATTTTGCATCCCAGATCCACCTTGCGAACAAGTGCCCCATTTTGCATCTGAGAACCAGCTTGAGAACCGAAGTTACATTTTGCATCCCACATCCACCTTTTGTGACCAGGGGTCGGTTTGCATCTCAGATCCCCTTTTTGTGACAAAGTACGGTTTGCATCCCATATCCATCTTGTGGACAAAAGTCACATTTTGCATCCCAGATCCACCTTTTGTGACTAGAGGTCCGTTTTCATCCCAGATTTACCACGAGTGACTTAACTGAAGCTGGAAAAGAGCCTGTTCTTAATCAATTTCCTATGGAATAGACTGAACCAGAATGTAGAAATTAGGTCAAAGGCTAAGCAGTGGGACCTATAAGGCCATTCAGCGCTGAAAGGGATAATTGAGAGTAAAGGAGGTTATAAAGGTGTAACGGAAGGAAAACCTCAAAGCTGTTGCACCATGAAACAACTGTTAGGAGATCTTAGAGGAAAGTAAGATGGAAGAAAGAAAATATGGACAGAGGGGCAGTAAAAGGAATGAAGGGCAGTTGCAGCTAGGGACCAAAGAGACGCTTGAAGAGAACCTCGAGTAATGCCTACAGTTCACCGCATAAGGCACACCATAGGCACTAACCGCTATGGGCGGCCTGCGAATCTACACGAATAGCGACAAAAACCGACCAGGGATATACCACTGCAATTGTACCTAGATCTCGCCTTTCAACAAACAAATTTTAAATGAAGCCAATTTCTAGACCCTGGAAGTATAAATGCCTCACAAACGAAAACCCAAAACAAAGCCTCGGGTTATTTTGAAGAATTTTGGAGAACTGTTGGCCTGCTCCTACGAAACATTAAGATTTCATCTTGGCACTCTCCTCGTAAATGACTGGCACTTGCTCTTTCCTCTCAAACATCTTGATGACTGTTTATTTCTCTCACCTCGTGTCAGTTGACTTATGAAATTAGGCTACAAGGCAAAGCACTGCCCAGGGCACTTACGTCATTCTTTCTGTGCCATCTACTTATTTCACCATGATAACCCGACGCATACAATTATATCTATACTTTCTATTTAATTCCTCTGAGAAAAAACATCCAATTTCAACTTTATCTTTAGATATCACTAAACAAGGGATACCTTTCAGATATCATAAAAAAGTTATACCTTTTAGATATCACAAAACGAAAGATATTTTTAGATATCACTAAAGGAAACGTATTTTTAGATATCACAAAACGAAAGGTGTTTTAGATATCACAAAACGAGATATTTTTAGATATCGCAAACGAAAGATACCTTGAAACTTAACAAAACGAAAGATATCTTTAGATATAACTGAACGAAAGATGTCTTTAGATATCACAAAACAAAAGATTTTTTACATATCACAAAACAAAAGAGATAACTTTGAGTTATCACAAAACAATCAAGCCATTGTCTATTGTAGTTGGTGAAAGAGCAAGACTAGGTCACGTGATGAATCAAATATTCCTCGTAACAAGTGTGAGAGCAGGGGATTGCCACTGCTTATGATATATACAGCTGAACATGTTAGACAGGTATATATATATAGAACCTACTGGTCACTTTTAACCAGACACTTATGTAATTGTAACAGCCACAAAGCCCTCTTCACTTCTCGAATTCATCATACTCTTTGGACACGCTTGTCAATACAAAGCCTTAGATCCAAGTGCAAGAAACATGAAGTCATTCAGACGTCCGGTAGCGGGAATCGAACCTGCATCCCGAGTAATCAGAACGAGGTCACGTTGCCGACCTGACCATGATGAGGGGTGTTTCATCGGTTGTCTGTGAGCTGTAAAAACAGGGACATTGGTAACTGCTGAAGATAAAAAGACCCAATAAACGTTATCTATACACTGCAACCTTATATTCCGGATAACAAGATTCTGTAAACTGACAACTGCTCTTGACTT
Organism: Macrobrachium nipponense; assembly: GCF_015104395.2. Lineage (NCBI taxonomy): Eukaryota > Metazoa > Arthropoda > Malacostraca > Decapoda > Palaemonidae > Macrobrachium > Macrobrachium nipponense. Next base: position 4,511,880 of record NC_087210.1, on the reverse strand, counting down.
GTTACACCTCGCTTACAGACTTTGGTCCAAAGCGGGTTAATTTCGGTGCTCAGTTAAGAATCTTGCTTGTTCCTCAAGTTTTCCTAAGGTAGGAGAGAGACAGGGACTAGGGGGGCAGGGGGGGGGGGGGCATTTAAATGGTTCTCTCGCCACCTCCTTAAGTATATGACCCATGTTACATACCTAAAATAAATTTGTTTTCAATAAAAGCACCCCACATAGTGGCAACATTTTTTCTTTCTTTTAAACCTTCAACTGAAACCACGTAAGTACAGAGTCACCAAACTATAAACCCAAGGGTTTCCTAAAGGGAAATCACAGCCTGCAAAGAGAGTCAAGTGTCAGAAATAGGTGATAAATAATGAAATGGGAAGGAACAGGAAGTAAAATCGGTAAACCTGAAATTCAGGAGGCGTCAGCAGAGAGCAGCAACGAATTTACCAAATATTTCAAAACCTCTTCACCCTTTCCCATCTGTGGCACTGGCAGACATTTCAACTTCAGCACACTATTCGGAAGGCTAGACAGAAAGGTAACAGAATACCAGTGACTTTATTGCGACCAAGGAAAGGGAGAATAATCAACAAACGAAAAACAGTGGGGTTTAACCCTAAAGGAAAGAATGGAGCTTCTAATTACACGACAAGAGAATTTGCTAACCGATGAAGCCAGTGGTTCTCAACCAGGAGGGAATTTTCACCACAGATTGGCAGGCTCAAACTGGCTCTAGGACTACACAAAAACACTGTGCATCGATCCCCGCTACTCAGAGATCATGCTAGGCTTTCTCTCCGCCACCTTGTGTGTTTGTGTTTAGTATTTTGTTAAATATTATTTGGAATGCAACTTTTGAGGCAGGCCATTTTGGAAATGGGATGGGGGTGAAAGCGACAGCAAAAGGAAAGATCAACTCCCAGTGCATTTCCCATCTTCCAGATTTTTGCATTTCAAGAAATAATACAAGATACTACTTATGATTTACAGCTCTACATACCTCATCCGATTACCTGACACACAAGATATACCAAACAACCCCAAAACAATTCATCTCAAGTCATCACATACATATGATACCACATAAACCAAATCATCTCTACTTAATTACCATAAATTTTAATTTTTCATGACCCTATATAACTTAAATTAACCACTGGATATTTAACATAAATACTTGAGATAAAAAATTAAAATTGATTAGATTTTTATTTACGTGGCTAGGAACCAATTGGTGACTTGGGACCTACAGCTTATTGTGGGATCCGAACCATATTATATCGAGAAATGAATTCCTAGTCATTAATTGTATATATATATATATATATATATATATATATATTAATGTTCCTGACTGGACGAGTGGGTTGCGTACTCGCCCATCGGTCTGGTAGACCGAGTTCGCTCCTTAACATACATATATATATATATATATATATATATATTATATATATATATATATATAGGTATGTATGTATGTATATAAACCGCAGCCATTTACTTGTATATATATTACCCTTTTACCAAGAGCAAAATGTCAAAAAGCTTCTGTATACCTGCTCCCACCCCATCAGGGAAACCAGGTAAAAAGTTGAGTCACGGAGCCTTCTCTCTCTCTCTCTTATTTGGCAGCCCCATAATTAAAGCAGAGGGCCACTATATATTCTTCTCTCATAAACTTTGCATCCCATTATGTCCTCGTACATCCCCACTTCCGCTGGCAAACTCCTCATGATACAGAGTCTCATGTGACAAACGCTACTTATGGAATCATTCTCTCTCACGCGCGGCGCTATAGCTGCCTCTCCCGAGTTCCACGCGACGTGTGTTGGCTTTAGAACATATTCTCTCTCTCTCTCTCTCTCTCTCTCTCTCTCTCTCTCTCTCTAGCGTAGTGGTGCGTCGCATTTACATGCAGCTATAGTTGATTCACATCAACCGTAAGTCCGATGTCTAGGCCAGTCCCTTACGACGCTCCTGATTGGCTGTTGATAAGCCAATCACAGGGCTGGAAACTCTCAATCTCTCGAGAGAGTTCACATGTGTACGATGTATGGTCCACCTCTCCTGAGGGATACGTCTTTCAAAAGTATCCCTCGGGAGAGGTGGAAAATTACTCTTGCTTATGTGAACTCTCGCGAGAGACAAAGTTTCCAACCCTGTGATTGGCTTATCAACAGCCAATTAGGAGCGTCGTAAGGGACTGGCCTAGAAGTCAAATGCACGGTTGATGTGAATCTACTATAGTACCGTGACACATTTAGTTTGCATTGACTGGTGACAAAACATGGAATCTAAAAGGTTGTGCTATGGTACAGCAGATATATCTGGAATGCATCAACCGCAGTTACATTGCTACAGATACTCCCACCATTAGCTGACAAACCTATAGGGTATTTGAACGCCGTGTTCTTTGGAAGATTGAATTTCGAGTCATTGGCACCCCCTGTAGGCTTGTTCCATATGAACAGGGTTTGTCTTCTGAATAATAATAATAATAATAATAATAATAATAATAATAATAATAATAATAATAATAATAATAATAATAATTCATTACCGACCTTCCTTCGTTCTGCTTTTCCAAACTCGTTTCATTAATAAAGGAAGCATATTTCTTTCTTTTATTCAAGCCATTAGTATCATCTGGGACCTGCATCAGTATGCCGGCAGGCAACTCATTCTCAAACAGGTGTAGAGTGCGCGTGGAAGAAGAAGAAGAAGAAGAAGAAGAAAGAGAAGAAAAGGGGAGGAAGATGAGGAGGGTGAGGAGGAGATATTGACGTTCATCAGTTTGTGACCCTACCCTCAGCTTGAGACCGTCAGTACGTGACCATCATCTTGCGACCGCCCGTTTTGCGACCATCAACTTGAGACTCAGGTTGCGACCATCAGCTTGCGACCGTCATCTTGAGACTCAGGATGCGACCGTCAGCTTGCGACACAAGAGACACAAACCCTAACGAATTGTTATTCTACTCGCACACGCCTATACTATGAATTCAGGAATCAATTCAGGAATTAGTAATGTGTCCGTAATGTTTTCTTGCTTGGTCGAATGTGTTAAGGTGTCGCATTAAGAAATATATTATATATATATATATAGATATATATATATATATATATATATATATATATTATATATATATATATATATAATATATCACCAAGTTAAAGTTTGTAATTTCGTAAGATGGAAGAGATTCCTATTCCCAGAGCGAACACTTTCTAAAAGTCTCATTTTGTAGCACCTTTCAGAGCATAACTTTCTAAAGAAAAAGTAAGAGATATTTTGGTCATATTATATATGTATGTATATGTGTATATATGTATATATATACATATATACATATATATATATATATATCATATATATACAATATATATATATATATATATATATATATATATATATATATATATATATATATATATATATATATATATGTTTCTTGTACTGGAGACAGAGGTCGCCTGTATGAATTCGCCATGAATCTTTAATCTATGCAAGAGACTGACCTCATAATAATGACGATGCCATCCATGCAACTGTGGTGAAGAGATTACTAACACGAACTCTGAGACTTTCAAGCGCTGGGACCTAATAGGTCATTCAGCGCTGAAAGGGGAACACAGTAAAAAGAAAGGTGCACTAGCAAACAACTAGGAAAGTAAGATGGAAGGGAGAGACTATGAATGGAGGTACAGTAAAAGGAATGAAAGGGGTCGCAGCTAGGGGCCTAAGAAAGGGACGCTGCAAGAACCTGATGTAATGCCTACAGAGCACAGCGTGAGGTGTACTGGCTGCATTAACACCCTATACGGAAAGATATTGTATAAGCTGCAATTATGTTAATTTGCGTGCAATACGAATTATTTCTCAACCTATTCGCGTTGAACCAGACCCTTCGTAACACCGGAATTCTAAATCAGCTTATTTCTCAAACCATAAACATTTAACTGTGGAACTCTACGAAGTCCTCTGTACTTCGAGCCGTGTGGTGTTCCACTGTGATAACAGCCAAGGTCTCGTGTTCCTCAAGAAAAAACAGCCAATGAAAGCATTTCATCTATTTCTCCAAAAGTTCACAAATGAATGAAATATACGATATGAGATCTTGGCGTCGCTTCACATAAACAAATAATCAATTCAGAAGATGAAGAACCCTATCCTTGTGGAACAAGTCCGCCCCTCCACTACAAGGGCCACAGACTTAAAATTCAAGCTTCCAAAGAATATTAATGCGTTCATTAGAAAGAATTAACTGAGGTAATGTGAAATACAAAAATGAGAGATCAGTCATTAAAAAAGAAATATGAATCAATAAATTTCGTAAATGAATACTTTAAAAATATAATGAAATTAATACAATATATGGTGAATTATTCGAGGGCACTGCATCACCCTAATACAATTCTCCTTGTATTTCAGTCATTAGCTTCCATTATTATTGATTTATTTATTGGCTAATTTAAGTTTTTTTTAATAGCTGGCCTCGTCTCTCTATATTTCCCATTACCTCCAGGTACTTCTTTCGAATTTTCGAATGAACGCCATAATATTCTTTGGAAGCTTGAATTTCAAGTCAGTGGTCCCCTTGGTGGTGGGCTTATTCCACATGAATAGGGTTCTTCATCTTCTGAATAATAATAATAATAATAAAATAATAATAATAATAATAATAATAATAATAATAATAATAATAATAATAATGATAATAATAATAATAATAATAATTTTTTTTTTCTCTATCACAGTCCTCCAATTCGACTGGGTGGTATTTATAGTGTGGGGTTCCGGGTTGCATCCTGCCTCCTTAGGAGTCCATCACTTTTCTTACTATGTGCACCGTTTCTAGGATCACACTCTTCTGCATGAGTCCTGGAGCTACTCCAGTCTCTAGTTTTTCCAGGCTCCTTTTCAGGGATCTTGGGATCGTGCCTAGTGCTCCTATGATTATGGGTACAATTTCCACTGGCATATCCCATATCCTTCTTATTTCTATTTTCAGGTCTTGATACTTATCCATTTTTTCCATCTCTTTCACTTAAACTCTTGCTATTATTATTATTATTATTGATTCACTTGAACTTTCGAGGTTAAAAAAGCGCAGCATCCTCAGGGAGAAGTGTTCTACAGTCCAGCACAGGGATGATGGATGAAAAAAATAAAAATAAATAAATAAAAAAAACTGGCTGTGGGGGGTGGCAACAAACCCTGCCATCAACTTGACACCATTCCATTCAATTTACTGTTAAGTCCTACATCAAAAATACGTCACTCAACAAGCCATTATTAATCTGCTGGGCGTATAATGAGGCATTTTTATACTTAATAATACACTTCCCGTACATAGCCGGTTTTGGGCGGGACTTACGGGACTTGTATTTGCATGCTGACAAGTATTTCCCAGCTTTTATTTACATAGATTTCCTCTCTCTCTCTCTCTCTCTCTCTCTCTCTCTCTCTCTCTCTCTCTCTCTCTCTCTGCCTGGTTTTTGACGTAAATATTCCAAGTGACGATCCATGACAGTTGCCAACCTTTGAATGATGGGTGATTTTCACTTGTTTCGACTGCAGCTATTGGCGCTGAGGGCGCTGATGCATTTACACCTTTCAGAGAGAGAGAGAGAGAGAGAGAGAGAGAGAGAGAGAGAGAGAGAGAGACTCCGTGAAAGCATACGTCACGTTCATTCAAGCTGCCATTCTCAAATGGTAAAATGAAGAATATTAAAAAAGCTATTTTTGACCGAGGTGGTCTTTCGCCAGCACGGGCTCTTGATGGTAGAGCAGCCCGTAAAGAATATAAGGAATAAAAGAAAATGAATTAGCCTTATGTAACACACACACACACACACACACACACACACACACTGGAAAAAAAATGAGGCACAGAATATAGCTTCGACACTACGGTAAGTCTCGGATCATAATTCAGCAATTAAGTAAAAGGCTGTCTCACTGTTTATGTCAATAAATCGCAATTAAAAACCTGTCACATTGTTTATATCAACAAATGGCAAGTAAAAGGCTGTCTCATTGTTTATGTCAATAAATGGCAATTAAATGGCTCTCTCATTGTTTATGTCAATAAATGGCAAGTAAAAGGCTGTCATATTATTTATGTCAATAAATGGCAGTCAATATATGCAAGTAAGAGGCTGTCACATTGTTTATGTCAATAAATGGCAAATAAAAGGCTGTCACATTGTTTATATAAAAAAATGGCAAGTAAAAGGCTGTCTCATTATGTCAATAAATGCCAGTAAAAGGCTCTCTCATTGTTTATGTCAATAAATCGCAATTAAAAGGCTGTGGCAAGTAAAGGGCTGTCACACTGTTTATGTCAATAAATGGCAAGTTAAAGTCTCATTGTTTATGTCATGAAATGGCAAAAAAAGTGAATAGAATCGGGATGATAAAAAAATTCAAAAAGGGACAACGGGCCTACACTTTGTGTGTGTATGTATGTGTGTGTGTGTGTGTGTGTGTGTACTGCCTTCTTGGAAAGAGGGGGGGAGGGGGACTCGTCGTATGGCATCAAAGTAAGACATCAAAGTGTTTTCAGAAGGGTGTAACGACTTTGAACACTTGTATGTGTATCTCGGTGACAGGGGGATTGATTCCAAGTTAGCAAGAGAGTCTCTCTCTCTCTCTCTCTCTCTCTCTCTCTCTCTCTCTCTCTCTCTCTCTCACGGAAATTAGAGCAGTGCCATCACCATTAATTAAAGCCGACGCACAGACAATCAACTCTTGGAAACGATATCTTGAACTAGTTACTCCCGTCTCTCTCTCTCTCTCTCTCTCTCTCTCTCTCTCTCTCTCTCTCTCTCTCTCTCATATCGTCACTTCATTTACGGCTTTGCAACCCATACATGACCTGACCTTGCACTGATTACGTCCCCCCACCCCCCACCCTCTCTCTCTCTCTCTCTCTCTCTCTCTCTCTCTCTCTCTCTCTCTCTCTCTCTCTGTGCCGCAAATGGGAGCACCCGCATAAATCACTGAGCAGCTCCCGAGCGAAATGGGACAAATAAATTACCAATCTCTTTCCTAAAAACAGGCGTCTCTCTCACACTCAGCTGCTGTCGTCTAGATGCGACCACCACCGCCGCCACCACCACCGCCGCCGGCCCCGGTAATTCAGAACTGATCTTATTAATTAGTTGGTAATGTCTTGGCCTACTTCTGCCAATCTCGGCCCGAGAAGACGCCGGTCGTCGGCTTGGAACAAGACAGAGGGGAAGATAGGCCCCAAAGGAAGGCCAGGACAGGTAAATAGGAGGCATACTTAATGAGTAAATAGGAGGCATACTTGATGATCGGGAAGGTACAGGAGAAAATGCCCCAAAAGGAAGGCCAGGACAAGTAAATAGGAGGCATACTTGATGAGTAAATACGAGGCATACTTGATGATCGGGAGGGTACAGGAGAAATGCCCAAAGGGAAGGCCAGGACAAGTAAATAGGAGGCATAGTATATGATTGGGGAGGTATAGGAGAGATGGCCAATAGAGAAAAGAAAGCACGAAAAGTATAAATAGGCATAGCTGATGATCGAGAAGGTAAAGGACGAAAAAAAAAAAGCTGGCCAAAAGAGAAAAGAAAGCAATTAAAGTATAAATAGGCATACCTGATGATCGGGTAGGTAAAGGAAATGAAAAATATAAACTAGGGACTGCTGAAACAGAAGCCAAGAGATGAAATTTTTGGAAAAAAAAAAAAGAGCCACGAAGGGAAAAACGAGGGGAAGAAAATAGGATGCAAAGAATAAACAAAGAAGGAACCACACCCCCCCCCCAAAAAAAAAAAACAAAAAAAAAAAAATCCATTCTTTACAGAGGAAAAAACTTCATATAAATTGAAGCGATACCATTGATTTCACGGAAACTGGATAAAAAGGAAGAGAGATGCTGTTTGCAGAAGATACATTAATATACACCAGTTTGTGACGTCATTGAAAAGATCTACGTAGACCGAAAGACCAGAGAGAGAGAGAGAGAGAGAGAGAGAGAGAGAGAGAGAGAGAGAGAGAGAGAGAGAGAGAGAGAGAGAGGTTGTTCGGCTGTTAAACGAGAGAGAGAGAGAGAGGAGAGAGAGAGAGAGAGAGAGAGAGAGAGAGAGAGAGAGAGGCTGTTTGGAACGAAAGAAACGAGTTGATGTTGTTTCAGTATGATTCTGCTAAAAACGAGAGAGAGAGAGAGAGAGAGAGAGAGGAGAGAGAGAGAGAGAGAGAGAGAGAGATTCCTTGTCCACTACGCAATTCCATTCCGACTTTCTTCTGAGGATTTGTTTTCTTTCTTTTTTAAATAACCTCAGAAACCTGCTACTCTTCGTTAACTTTATTTAGGAATATTTGGTATCGCTTATTAACTTATTATAAATTAACTAATTATACTATGCCATGAAAAAGCGGATTTAACAGTTTTTATTGATCGTAGAAATAAAATAACACATTCGACATTCCATTCCCAGTTCTCCAAATTATATGATTCCTGACAATGGCGTCATTCCATTTTCAGTCAACTGAATAATATATTCAGTGACACTGGGATCTTTCCATTTACAGTCCTCCAAATGATACACTAAATGACACTGATAACATTCCACTCCCAGTTCTCCAAATAATGCAATTTGCTGACGATGACGTCATTCCATTTTCAGTCCTCCAAATGAGACATTCCCCAAATAATGCATTTGCTGACGATGACGTCATTCCATTTTCAGTCCTCCAAATGAGACATTTAATAACGACGGTATCCAATGTCACTGAATGCATTTCATGACGCTGGACAAGACAGCTAAAGGAAGGTCACTGAAAACAAAAGAAGAGACAGACACGTATTAGCGATCTCTGGTGTCTGAGAAGGGAGGAGGAGGAGGAGGAGAAGCAGGACAGTGCACAATTTCAAGCTTTTCTCATTTTATAACCTTAAAAAGTTAGTCCACATATTAGCGAGTCTTTATGACCACGAGACCACAACCTCCAGCACTGACGCACTTCCCAGAAATTGGAGACGCATGCGCGGTAAAAAAAAAAAAAAAAAAAGAAAAAAAAAAAAAAGCAAGAGGCGATTTGCAGAGTAATGCAAATTCTCTCTCTCTCTCTCTCTCTCTCTCTCTCTCTCTCTCTCTCTCTCTCTCCGGGTTCTGTTTTAGGCTCTTAATCCGTAATTCAAGACGTTTCCGCATGTATTGCGATTACTATAATAAAAAAAATACTTTTTTTAAGTGCCACGTTAAGGTCCGTCAAGGAGGACCACGACCAGAAGATAGTTAACAGTTCACAAGTCAGGGAATTCAGGTCTATGATATCCGGCACCCTTCTCCCCTCTCCCAACCCCACACACCCCCTCCCCCCACACTTCTCTCAAGGAAAAACAAGCCTCCCTTTCATTCCTCGGTTTAAATGCCCAGGTCTCTCGAGTTGCTCAACGCAATGCTCTTACTGATGGCCATCTTCCCAGTAGGTTGAGGTAGAAGTTCTTCCTCAAGGTCTATAGATACAGACCTTGGTCCCACTGTCATTTGTCAGAGACCATAATCAATCAGGTCCTACTGCCATTTGACAGAGACCATAAATAAATCAGGTTCCTACTGCCTTTGACAGAGACCATAATAAATAGGTCCCATGTTCATTTGGACAAGAGACCTAAATAAATCAGGGGCCCCAACGTCATTGACAGAAAACCAATAATAAATCAGGTCCTACTGACATTTGGACAGAGAACCATAATAAATTAGGTCCTACTGTCATTTGACAGAGACCAAATAAATTTAAAGGTCCTACTGCCATTTGACAGAGCCACCTATATCAGGCCCCACTAGTCATGGCACTGTTTCATGGACTGTTATTTGACGGAGACCATAATAAATAGGTCCTCCCCATGCCATTTGACAGAGACCCTAATAAATCAGGTCCCACTGTCATTTGACAGAAGCCATGATTAATCAGGCCCTACTGCCATTTGACTGAGACCCTAATAAATCAGGCCCCACTGTCATTTAACAGAGACCACAATAAATCAGGTCCTACTGACATTTGACAGAGACCATAATAAATCAGGTCCTACTGTCATTTGACAGAGGCCATAATCAATCAGGTCCTACTGCCATTTGACAGAGACCATAATAAATCAGGTCCCACTGTCATTTGACAGATACCCTAATAAATCAGGTCCCACTGTCATTTGACAGAGACCATAATAAATCAGGTCCTACTGCCATTTGACTGAGACCCTAATAAATCAGGCCCCACTGTCATTTAACAGAGACCACAATAAATCAGGTCCTACTGACATTTGACAGAGACCATAATAAATCAGGTCCTACTGTCATTTGACAGAGGCCATAATCAATCAGGTCCTACTGCCATTTGACAGAGACCATAATAAATCAGGTCCTACTGCCATTTGACAGAGACCCAAATAAATTAGGTCCCATTGTCATTTGACAAGAGACCATAATAAATCAGGTCCTACTGCCATTTGACAGAGACCATAATAAATCAGGTCCTACTGCCATTTGACAGAGACCATAATAAATCAGGTCCTACTGCCATTTGACAGAGACCATAATAAATCAGGTCCTACTGCCATTTGACAGAGACCATAAATAAATCAGGTCCTACTGCCATTTGACAGAGACCCATAAATAACAGGTCCTACTGCCATTTGACAGAGACCCAAATAAATTAGGTCCCATTGTCATTTGACAAGAGACCATAATAAATCAGGTCCTACTGCCATTTGACAGAGACCATAATAAATCAGGTCCTACTGCATGACCAGAGCCCAAATAAATTAGGTCCCATTGTCATTTGACAAGAGACCATAATAAATCAGGTCCTACTGCCATTTGACAGAGACCATAATAAATCAGCTCCTACTGCCATTTGACAGAGACCATAATAAATCAGGTCCTACTGCCATTTGACAGAGACCATAATAAATCAGGTCCTACTGCCATTTGACAGAGACCCAAATAAATTAGGTCCCATTGTCATTTGACAAGAGACCATAATAAATCAGGTCCTACTGCCATTTGACAGAGACCCAAATAAATTAGGTCCCATTGTCATTTGACAGAGACCATAATAAATCAGGTCCTACTGCCATTTGACAGAGACCCTAATAAATTAGGTCCCACTGTCATTTGACAGAGACCATAATAAATCAGGTCCTACTGCCATTTGACTGAGACCCTAATAAATCAAGCCCCACTGTCATTTGACAGAGACCATAATAAATCAGGTCCTACTGACATTTGACAGAGACCATAATCAATCAGGTCCCACTCGAGGTCTATAGACCTCGGTTCTACTGTCATTTGGCCCAGACCATAACAAAATCTTATGAAAAACACGAAAATCGAGGCAGAAGTGAATTGTATGTCTCAATATAAATTTGAAGTGCCACGGGAAACTCTACACTAACTAAAAAGTGATCCTTATAACGAATCGACCAGGGAATATATTTCACTGACAGGAAGTCTCTCTCTCTCTCTCTCTCTCTCTCTCTCTCTCTCTCTCTCTCTCTCTCTCTCTCTTTTGGCTGTTTTAATGTCGTTTAAACGTTACCGATATATATATCGGCTTCCAATGTTTTTACTGTCGACTTACAATGTTGTTGACTTGGAATGTTTTAATGTTGACTTGCAGTGTATTTATGTCGACTTGCAATGTTTTCATGTCGAATCCCAACATTAAAGCAATGTTGTTATGTAAAATTTACAATGTTTTTTGTCGACTTGACAATGTTTTTATGTCGACTTTCAATGTTATGTCGACTTCCGATGTTGATATGTCGACTTTCAGTATTGATATGTCGACTTTCAATGTTGGTATGTCGATTTTCAATGTTATGTCGACTTTCAATGTTGTTATGTCGACTTTCAATGTTGTTATGTCGACTTTCAATGTTGCTATGTCGACTTCCAATGTTGGTATGTCTACTTTCAATGTTGGTACGTCGACTTACAATGTTATATATTGATTTATAATGTTTTTGCCGACTAACAATGCTTTTACGTCATTCTCAAAATGATTGCACGTCGACTAACAATGTTGTCAAAAATAGTTTCAAAGAAGTTCCACCAGCTGACGTGTGTCACAGCTAACGTGTGGTAGTAGTAGTAGTAGTAGAGCTGGTATACCACCTCCCGCCCCTATACGGCGCTCCTAATTGGCACGCGCGTGACGTCATAATGATCCTGCTAACTGCCTCGTCAAGAAATTCCCATCTAGACGACGTATGTATGTAACCTTGGCTCCGAGGGACGGTGATGCTCTGACCTACTTCACAAGCGCTTGCCACTCACGTCTCGCTCGCTTCAGTGTGAAGGTTTTTCTTTCTCTTTTTTTTTCACTGTAAATCTTCCTTCCTACTATATTTAAGGACAGACAAATTCATATACAGACAAAGGTCGAAAGGGTTGACACCCTGGTTTTTTTTTTCTTTTCACTGTGCTCTCTTCAGTTAAAGTCTTTTTTTTCTTTTTCCTTTTTTTTGTCACAGTAACGTCTTCCTATTATTTAAAGACAGACAAATTCACATACAGACCGACAGACAGAAGACGAAAAGATTGAAGATTGACACACGTTTTCCACTGTGCTCTCTTTACTGCGATTGATTTTTTTTTTTTTTTTTTCACACTAACGTCTTCCTACGATTTTAGGTCAGGCAAATTGACAGACAGACGGACGGACAGACAGACAGCCAAAAACATGAAAGCAGCGACAACCTCGAATTCCAACTTACTAGCTTTACTGGAAAGTAAATTATTGTTTATTTTTTCACCGCAACATTTTTCTACCACTACTTACAGATAGACTGACAGACAAAAGAACGAATGTAGCGCCACCCCACCCCAACCCCAACCTCCCCCCCTTCCAACACCCCGCCCCATCGAATTGCGGTTTGCAATCGGGCATATTATGATAAAGAAGGGAAGATAGTAGCGAATGCAATGTTCAATTAATGCTTTTTGACGACCGCCATCACTGAACCTTGCAACGAGATCTGGGCTTAAAATATTTTCACTCAAGCAGGATTTATTACTGACCTCAATCAACCGCATCTTTTAATTGATTGACCCGGTGATTGATTGATTGATTGATTGACTGGTACCACAAACGACAGGAAAAGGGGGTTGATGTGGTGAAGAAACACCTATACCCATCCTTCTCCAATACAAAGTTCAATCTAAATTTCAAGAAAAGTTAAAAAGGAAGGTAGGAAGATCACGAGAGATACTTTTGTTTGTTTGCATGGGTGTTTTTACGTTGCATCGAACCAGTGGTTATTCAGCAACGGGACCAACGGCTTGACGTGATTTCCGAACCACGTCGAGAGTGAACTTCTACCGATAGAAATACACATCACTCACCCATCAATGGAATGCGCGAGAATCAAACTCGCGGCCACTGAGGTGGCAGGCCAATACCATACCGACCACGCCGATGAGGCGCTTCCTCGAGATATATTGTTCACGGATACATTCATTCAAATGCATTCTGTTTCCCAACCATCCGCGCGAATTCACTCGTTGATTCAATGAAAGCATTCTTGAAGGAATGTACATGAATCAATGAAAAAAAAAGAATGTTTAAATGAATTTATAAGTATTTTTATACACACCGCAGTGTCGTTTTCACCGAAGGTAAACAAGGCGTGATCCGACTTTCAGCTTAATCAGGGCGTGCGCTAAAATCTATGGTTAAATAGAGCGTTGTTTCGCAAACGAAAATTAAAATGAATACGCTACCTTTTATTAAGTGATTGTTCTGTACTGTTTACCATGCACATTATTTATTTTTTACATTTTCATTCTAATAAATAAATCATGAATATCCCATCCTAAAATTCCTGTATCTTTAACTAGACGTGAAACACTATTTTCAGACATTTTTCAAGGCTTTTTCATTGGGCTTTCCTACCCAACCCCCACGCCACCCCCCCCCCACAAACAAATAAGTTTGCAGGCTTACTCCCCGAGTAAGCGAAAATGTGATTATTCCTGAGGGTTTCTATATGAAAGTAGGGACGAACCTTCTGAATATCAGTTAACGAACTCAAACACACACACACACACACACACACACACTTTCCACATTCCTTTGGACGATCCCCAGAGATATATAGATCACTCCAAGGAAACGGACACACAACATCCTTTCATATCATCAAAAGATCCTTTCACGAGAGGGATAGGAAATAAGCCAGATTGAAAGGCAAAAAAAAAAAAAATTAAACATGTACCCAGATGAAGCTGGTTACCAGAATTTTTCTGTTTCAGTTTCATGTCGTGAGAGTTTAAGATTAAAAAATATCAAATTTACTATTATTTGTGCACGAAGGGTTGAGATTCTAATCGATCAAATTTATCTTTAATTGTGCTCGAATGTTTGAGATTCTAATAGATTAAATTGTTTGTACTGGGGGTTGACGCAAAAAAGATCAAATCTATTTTCTATCTTTTGTAACGAGGGTTTCAGGAAAAAGATCAAATTTATCTTTTCTTTTTGTGGTCAAGGTTTAAGATAAAAAAAAAATATCGAATGTTTTTATTTTTTTGTACTGAGGGATTAAAATTGAAAATGATCAAACCTACTTTATTTGTGGATGAAGGGTTGAGATTGAAAGAAATTTATTTGAACGACTTAAAACTTAGGCATGTTCGCACTAAAGGTGTCCGTCCATTTAAGGATATAGAAAAAGGAATTTTTTTTTTATAATTTGATTGACAGATAGGACAGATCAGTAATACATGAATATTACAAGTTTAAAATTCTCTTGCAAAAAACAGTATAGCTTATTCGCTTATTATCAAAATACGCAGCTAAATTCAGATTTATCAGGAAAAAAAGACAAGTTTAATTTACAAATGTGACAGCTCAATAAGACATAAATATAAAAAATTTAAAATTATCTTTAAAAAAAACAGTAAACCTTATTCGGTTATTATCAAAATACGCAGCTAAATGCAGATTTACCAAAAAAAAAAAATTCATAGGTTTAAATTACAAATACGACAGCTCGGTAATACGTAACTATTACAAGTTCAAAATTATCTTTTAAAAAACGGTATAGCTTATTAGCTTATTATCCAAATACGCAGCTAAATTCAGATTTATCAGAAAAAAGACATAAGTTTAATTTACAAATATACCAGCTCGGTAATACATAAACATAACAAGTTTAAAATTATCTTGAAAAGAAAAACAGTGTATATACCTTATTCTCTTCTTACCAAATTACGCAGCTAAATTCAGCTTTATCGGAAAAAAAGACAAGCTAATTTGTAAAAATGACAGCTCAGTAATACTTAAATATGAAAAGTTTAACATTCTCTTGCAAAAAACTGTATACCTTATTCGCTTATTATCATAATTAATTCAGATTTACCAGAAAAAAAAGAATTTTAATTTACAAATATGACAGCTCGGTAATACATAAATATTACAGGTTTAAAATTCTCTTGCAGAAAAAGTATACCTCATTCTCTTATTATCAAAATACGCAATCAACTTCAAATTTACCAGAGAAAAAGACAAGTTTATTTTACAAATATAACGCCTCAGTAATACATAAATATTACAAGTTTAAAATTCTCTTGAAAAAAAAGCATACCTTAGTCGCTTATTACCAAAATACGCAGCTAAATTCAGATTTATCAGATAAAAAGTTTAATTTACAAATAAGACAGCTCAGTAATACTTAAATATGAAAAGTTTAAAATTCTCTTGCAAAAAACAGTATACCTTATTCGCTTATCACCAAAACACGCAGCAAACTTCGGATTTACCAGAAAACAAAGACAAGTTTAATTTACAAATATGACAGCTCATACAAAATAATAAACATACAAGCTTAACTGCTTGTGAGGGTTAAAATTCTCTAGAAAAAAAAAGCGCTGTTTCTTATTCATTTAATTATTAAGACACTCAATTAACCTCGGCCATATCTGATTTGTATTGCGCTCTGAAAAGGGACAGAGGGATCAGGCCAGCAAGGTGACGTTTCGTGGGGTCTGGTCGGTCCGTTCGCTGTTAAGATCTTTTATGGACTTTCACAGACGTCGATGAAATCCGCGATTCTCTCTCTCTCTCTCTCTCTCTCTACCTATCAAGATCCGCTTTTATTTCACTTCCTAATTTGTCATCCTGTCCCAAAGTTTTAGCTCATTCGAAATGACATTCTCTCTCTCTCTCTCTCTCTCTCTCAGAATCTTTAGGACACTGTGAATGCACAGCAAAACCTGCTCCTAGAGATAAGATAGCACACGAATTCTCCTCTTAGGATGGAATAACACGTCTTTGAGACGTCCTAATCTTTATAACTCCTCGTAACTCTCTCTCTCTCTCTCTCTCTCTCTCTCTCTCTCTCTCTCTCTCTCTCTCTCTCTCTCTCAAACCTACATTAAGTATAATACAAACCTTCATTAAGTGTGATAAAGAGTTGGAGACTGAACGAGGTTACAAAAAAAAAAATCAATCAGTTGTTTGCATTTTTTGGAAATAGGTTTTTATGGTCTCTCTCTCTCTCTCTCTCTCTCTCTCTCTCTCTCCTCTCTCTCTCTCTCTCTCTCTCGTTACTTCAAATACACCCGAATTTTTCCCCCAACTTCTTCTTTCCCTGAGTCACACCTCCCGAGAGAGAGAGAGAGAGAGAGAGAGAGAGAGAGAGAGAGAGAGAGAGAGAGAGAGAGAGAGAGAGAGAGAGGCTAATTTAAGCCGTATCGGTATTCGCTGCATTCTGCATTATTTTCTTCTTTAGCATCTCTAAGTCCTGACTTTTATTCTAGGACATACGTAAGAATAGCTGTTGAATTGCAACGTCTTCGATCAGTCAGTGGTCTCAGCTTTTAGTCTCAGAAATAATTTTTAAAAATAGCTGTTGAATTGCGAACGTCTTCGATCAGTCACTGGTCTCAGGTTTTAGTTTCAGACATACCTAATTCTTAAGATTAGTTGTTAAATGCAAACGGTTTCGATCAACCACTGGTTTCAACTTTGTCTCAGACATAATTCTTGAGAATAGTTGTTGAATTGCAAACGTTTTCGATCAGCAAGTGGTCCTAACTTTTAGTCCAAGACATAATTCTTAAGAATAGCCGTTGAATGCAAACGCTTTCGACCAACCAGTCCCGAAGACAATCCTCGCAATGCCATATTCTAACCTCGTAACAACGTATTTTGATTATAACTAAACCTTGAGTGATCTATTCTATCTACCAGTCTATCCATCTATGAACTCTGGCCCTAAACAATCACTCAGTTGTCAAGCCAGTATATATATATATATATATATATATATATATATATATATATATATATATATATATATATATATATATATATATATATATATATATATATAAATAATTGACGAACAGGGAAGTGCAGTAAAAATTAGTCCAGTTTGCGATATAATGGGTTTATAATATATATATATATATATATATATATATATATATATATATATATATATATATATAATTATGACTCTTCAAGAAATTTTTATTTGCATAGCAACAATAATTATAATTCCACAGTGGTATTCGGAACAGCCTGTATTATAATTATTAAAAATATTAATAATAGTAATATGTAATATGTTGTAAGAAGACCTTCATTAATAGAGGTTTTATTGAAAATAATGGCTATTCCAGCCGCGTTTATTTTGTACAGAAATTTCTTTATTCTTCTTATTAATGACTTTTCTTCTGTACGCAAGTTGGCTATTAAAACGCCAAATGGGGGATTCATGTCAAAAACGTGGTTTTTGACAAATTTGTATAAAACATTCAATTTGACAAATACCAACTTGAGTTCAGAAGAAAAGTCAGTGATAAGAAGAAAAGTCAGTGATAAGAAGAATAGAGAAACTTCTATACAAAATAAACGCGGCTGGAATAGCCATTATTTTCAATAATAATAATAATAATAATAATAATAATAATAATAATAATAATAATAATAATAATAATAATAGGCCTTAAAACTTGGAAATCGTCTCCTTAAACCTGTAAAATAATGTAAAGAAATGTCATTCTTACTATTACGGTTACCAAGTCATTTTAAATACAAATAAAATAAATACAATTAAATACAAATTACCTATACCTTCTTATTTTGGCGACATCGTCAGCATTTCAACATTCACGAAACGTCAAAATAAAAAAAAAATAAAAACTCTCGAGCGCCAATCCTAGCCAACATAACACCAAAGATGCAAAGACAATGCCAGCGAATGACTATCACTATAACATTATGGATCAGTATAAGGCGCCGTATGGTGAAGAAAAGTATTCTCACCGGATCTAAAGGAAGATTTGCTCATTAAACGCTCGTAATACTTCGCTGATACAAGCTCATTTCTGCCAAATTCTTCTGGGCAAAAAAGAATTCCCCAGTCATTTTCAGGCGACTGTTATTTAAAGTAATTTTTACGTAATACGCAAATAAAAATGACAAACGAGAAACGCGGTCAATTATCGTCTTGCATTCCACTGCATCGTCTTCCAATATGCCGGGCATTATAACTTGGAATTTCATACAGTACCTAAAACTACTTTATAAGGGATCATACTGCACACAGACACTACAACTGCGCTTCAAGTGATCGCTAACTGCACCTCAAATCAACTTTATTTGAAGTACAGTTCAAATAAATTTATTAGGTTGCTGGTTCATTTTGGAGATTTTTTTAAATTGTTCCTTAAATGAATCTACATACTGTTACTACCTTAAAGATATCAACGTATATTATTTTACCTTAACTCTTTCATATCCGAGGTGTCTGGGAGCGCTCGACAGTGCGAAAAAATTATTATTTTGAAAATTCAGCAAAAATATAAATTTTATGCCAAAAACGTTCATTTTGCTGTCCTTTTTTTCTAAATGTTAGTATTTTATGGTGGAATAGTCGGAATAAGAGTCCCAGCCCTCTAAATACGAAAAAATGTGAGTTATTTAACAAAAAAACAAAAAAATCTTTACTTTTTTTATATTTTCGTTCCTAACCCAAAAACTATGAAAGTCAGGCAAATGAATTATTTTTTTATGAGAAAGCCAATAAAATTCCCTAAATATCGACATATAAATCAATGGAAAACGAATAAGTCCAGCTTGTGAAAAAAATTGATAGAAAAGAGGATAAGAAACATAGCGCATAGTGAGAATTATTGCTAGAATATATATTTTTTTTTTGAAGAGCCCTATCTCGGTTATTTTTCATTGAAATTCCTTTGTAAATATACGAAAATGTAGAAGAAACGTTGAAGAATAAAGGGAAGGTCAAGAGAAATGGCTTTGGATACGGCGACAGTTTCATTTTGACGTTATAAATTGATCGAAACGAAAAAAAAGTTTACCGTTGTCAACATTTATTGCTAGAATAACAATTTTTTGAAGAGCCCTATCTCGGTTATTTTTCATAGAAATTACTTTGTAAATATACGAAAATGTAGAGGCAAAGTTGAAGAATAAAGGGAGAGTTAAGAAAAATGGCTTTGGGGTCATTGAGAGGGAAGTGTAGGTGCGATCAGCTGATTTCATTGTGAGAATTTTACTACGCCAGGGATTTGAGTATGAGCAGTACAGAAACTACTTTGCTGGCGTATTGATACCCGAGATACACGGTCCAAGGTATGATCTAGCCTATGGAAATCGCTACTTGTCCAAAAAAAAAAAAAAAAAAAAAAAAAAAAAATGCCCCTACCACACGTACAAAAAATTTCGCTAAATTTTACGTACCACTACGTCAGTTGGATAGATAGGGGATAGAGTATTTTTACGTACTATTACGTCAGTTGGACATGAAAGGGAAATACATCTATGGACCCTTTATGGACCTTTCATAACCTTAAATACATCAACAGACTTTTTCTAACCTTAAATAAATCTATGGACCTTTTCTGACCTTAAATACAGCTATAGATATTTTTCTACCTTGAATACATATAAAGACCTTTTTTGACCGTAAATACATCAATAGATATTTTTCTACCTTACAAACATCTGTGGGTCTTTTCTGGCCTTCGGTACATCTAAAGAACTTTTTATAACCTTCATTACTTGTATATAAACAAAAATTCACTTTAAATGCATTTAAGACCATTTGTCTAACAATGTGAATGAATGAGACGGTGTCATTCAGTACACAATCATCACCGGATTCACACAGATGTCTTCCTATCACAGATGTGTACGTAATGCTGGTTTGAACCCACTCAAACTCATCAGTTATTTTACCTTCCAATTTTACTAATTAATATCATGAATGCTAAATATTCGCAAAAAAGACTTACCGTTTTACGTTTGCTTCCACCAACATACCTATACTATCTAAAACTCTATTATGACATAATCTTAATGGGTATTGTTATTCTGACATCTGGTTACACCTGTTCTGACCCTGGAGGACAAATCCTGACATGTGCATGAGACCCAAGATCATTTTACTGAGAATAATGTCATTCGTCAATCTAATACTTGAAATAATCCCGAGTCCTACCTCTTGGAATGCATAAGAGTCAATCCATCAGCGTTTGAAAATCATTTTTCTTAATATATCTAGTTTATGGTATGAAAATCATCAAGGCTAAATCATTTATTTTACAAAATATAACCAATTAATCATATGTGATCATCTGTTAACTCTTCAAATGCATTCTGCAAACGAAAGTTATCATTTTTCAGCTTGACATTCAGTCTTCATTTTCAAACGCATCAAGACGAGATGATAATAACTACAAATACAAAGGAGTCGAGTCTGTACTCACCCTGTGCCTCTTGTGTGAATGCCGATGCTCGTGCGACGAGGACGGCTGTCTGATTTCCGGAACGCCCCCAGTCTCTCCCCCTCCTCCTCCTCCTCCTCCTCCTCCACCTTGCTGAGCAGGAGGTGGAGGTTGCTGGGGTTGTTGTTGCTGCTGCTGCTGCTGCTGCTGCTGATGCTGCTGCTGTAGCTGTCGGTGCTGTTGCTGGATGGGCTTCGCCAGCAGCCTCTCGGCGTAGTAATCGACCAGCTCCTGTTCCTCCTCCGAGGTAAATCCTCCTTCGCTGAAGAGCTTGGAGGGGGAGGAGACCGTCCGATGGTGCATGGGTCCCATCGAGAGTGGGGACAGCGTCCCTTCCCCGTCACTCTCCCAAGCAGGCCCCACTGGGGACGTCGCCCCGTGGTCCGCGTCCCCGCTGATCTTTCGGCGGCTCTGTCTGTCGGGGGTGTTGGCGTAATTGATCCTCAGGGCCGAGTCGTCCAGAGAACGCGGCCCCGACAGAGGGGGCGGCCTGTCGCTCCCCTCGATCAGCACCGACGGGGAGACGGGCGAGGGCGGCCTGGGAGAGCAGCTCTTCGCGTCCCTGACCCTCAGGTAGGAGTCTTCGTAGAGGTAAGGGGAGCTCGTCTTCGATTTGCTCATCTCGGCCTCCAGCATCTCCCCATAAGGCCCCCTCAGAGGCCTCTTGGAGTAACGCCGCGGCCCGTGGGGGCTCCGAGGGGCGCTCTTGTCCCCCGAATCGCTGTCGGGGAAGTAAGGGATGGGCGAGGAGTTTCGCAAGGGCGTGCGAGAGGGAGGGTAGTCGGAGCCGTCGCTTTCGTGCCCCCCCAGCAGCAGTACCTGAGGAGTGCATACTCTGTGGGGGCCCAGTGGCGGTTGCTCTAAGCGGTCGTCGCGTCCCTCGGAGTCTGTAGAGGCCTGAGACACCACGCCCTTGCTTGAAGTGCGCTCTTTGTTGCCCTCGGCAGCCGGACTGTCCAGGTGAGGCTCGCTCAGGTAAAGAAGGGCGTCAGTGCTCCCCCTCCTCTCACAACTCGGGTCGCTGTGGTGTTTTTTCTTGCGCTCCGCTCTGTCCATCACAGAGCGACTTTCCGAGATGAAGAGCTGGTGGGCATCGGGGGCGTGGCTCGTTTCGCTCAAGTAACTGTCGGCAAGGGAGAACGAGCTCCGTTGTTCCTCGCTGCTCCCGCGGTCCCCGTAACCGCCCGAGGTTGCTAAGCTACGCAGGCCGTTGCTATCCACCGAGGAGTAACCTATGGAGTCCGCCTGGGAATTCTTCCGCGGGGGTGGAAACGTGAGGGACCGCTCGTTTCCTTCCTCCGTCAGCTTCCTGCGTCGTCTCGAGCCCTGTCTGACGGGGACGTCGCCGAGGTCACGCGTGGTTGACGACGACGACAACATTTCCTCGCCGTTTCTGTCCTGGGTGAGACCGACACCGACGCTGTCCTGGGAGGAAGAATCCGAGGAATCTCGCGGCTCGGGGCTCTTCACATCCTCCTCGAAGATTCCTTCGTCACTCATCTGCGTCATGTACCTCCCTTGGGAGGAGTCCCTCTCGCCGCTGACCTCATCGGAATCCTCACGAGGAAGGCGCGGCCGAGACCGGACGACGCGGCACTCGGAGGTCGCCCCAGGTCCTCCCAGGGGGTCCAGGTCCCCGCCCCCCCCAGACCCCGATTTGATGACCAGACACTGAGATAATCTCGGTTCCTTCTGCAAGACCTGACACTCGATTTGACGTCTGTCCGGGCATAGGCTCAAGCTGGCCTCTGGCACCCCGGCACCGGCAGCGTTTTCTCCTCTGAGGTCACCGCCCACCGAAGGGCTGCTACAATTGCTCTGCCTCCTCTCTACAGAAAAAGTGGTATTATTCTCTACGTCCTTTTGATTTTCACCAGCACAGAGTTCCGCCATGAACACTGATCTCTCCTGAGACAAACGAGAGGGGCGGGGGTGACCTTCCCTTGAAGGCACCTGTCCTCCAAGGGTCGCCACTTCCCCTCCGGGGGGAGTACCGCCCACCTCATCCTTGCTGCGTATTTCCTCGTCGGTGTCTTTTGCTATTCTACTCTTACTATCACCGTTTCCGAGCACACTCGAGTCGTCGCGTTTGGGATGGTGTTCCTCGTCGGGTAAATAGAAAGTCACGGCCTCTCTCTTTTCGCATTTTCCATCGACTGAACTGGTCGTCGGTCGAAGCACCTCGCTAGGATCCTTTTCACTCCGATTCGCTCCTTCACCGTTCGGCGTTGGCACTGTTTCGGAAGGACTGACGATTTCACTACTCTGATTCTGATCACTGAGGTCATCTTTCAGTTCACTGTCAGGGTCACGAAGGGCTCTCTGCGCCTCTCCTTCCGCGGATGTCTGTTCTGTCTGTTCGTTCTCTGGTTTTGAGCTTTCTGCAGTTGCAGCAGCAGCTGTCGGTGCTGTGGTGTGGGGGGATACACTCTGGTCTGTTACAGCGACGCCGATATTTACCGTCTGTTCAACTCCACTAACATTTCTGCCGTTTCCATCCCCATTTCCTCCCTCCCTTTGACTGCTCTCCAACTCCTTAGCATTCCTTTCATTATTCACTTTATCTAACTGACTCTGGTCTTTATCTGAGTGGGCGTGTTTCTCGTCTGCTACTACAGCTTGACATCCGTCGTCGCCTCTTCCTTCCTTCGCAGACCCACTCGCTTCCACCTTCTTCGGGAGAATGTTGTCGCACAGCTCCAACAGATCGACTCTGGGACTTCCACTACTGTTGTTGTTGTTGTTGTTGTTGTTGTTGTGCGTGGTGAGGGAGAGCTCGCTTTCCGATTTGGACTTGTTCTCCAACTTTTCTGGGGGAGAAGAGGCCCCTTTGGCCCCGACATTAGTCATGTCACTGATGGAGGCAGCGGCTGTGAGGGGAGGATGATGACTTCTCTGGGATGCACTGCTACTCCCCTCGTTTTCCCCTTCCCCCGTGGCAGCGGTAGGAGGCTTACAGCGAGGGAGGGTGTTGGAACCCCAGTAATCCTTACAAAATGGATAGAGGCGCGTCGCTATCGGCGACTTGCTACTTCGTCCGCAGAAGGAACCGTCGGACCTCACGTCCACTTGGGACACGGAAGCCGACCTGAAGGGAATCACTCGCGGGGGGATGACGAGACGGGTCTCGGGGCGGGGGAGGGGGGGCAGTTTCGCTATGGTTTCGTTGAACACGTCCTCGTCTTCTCTCCTGTGACTTGGCGGCGGAGGCGTTTCGCTATTTTCTTTGGCTGGAAGCGGGGAGAGTCTTTTGACAGCATCGTCCTGGTTTTGGCTCGAAGGTAACTGTGTCGGGAGGCTGGGGCTCTTGCCTAAAGAGGGGTGTCGATTCATCATTCCTGCTCGAGTTTCAGAGCTTCGCTTCTTGGACTTGTGAGACCTCGGAGGGACACTGTCGCTCCCTCCTGCTGCTGCTGCTGCTGCTGCTGCTGCTGTATCGGGGGTCGAAGGCCCATCTCCTCGCGCCTTTTTATCCGGCGAAGGGGTCTTCAGCCTCTCGGTGCATTTCCGTAATTTTTCGAGGTGGTCCTGCCGAGATCTGGGCGGCCGTGATGGTGGGGGGCCACGCCCCCCTTCTCTCCTTCCTCCCCCCAGGTCGCCGGTGGGAATGCCCAGCCGCAACTGGGCAAAGTTTTGAAGTATATCCGACTGCAGATCCAACTGATCAGAGGAGAACCTTCGGGTCCCGCTCGCGGGAGGGTGAAATTCAAACGCCGCCGTCAGAGGACCTTCATCTGACAGGCGGTGGTGGGGGGTGGTCCCACTAGTGGCTCCCTTGGTGTCAGAGCTTCGTAAGTTCTCCTGTTTTTGTTTTGGCTGTTGGTGAACATCCACGGCGGCACCACCGAGGAGAGGCGGCTGCTGTGGGAGGAGAGCCGCCCAACGGCGGTAGAGGTGATCTGGTATTT
Source organism: Macrobrachium nipponense (assembly GCF_015104395.2). Taxonomy (NCBI): domain Eukaryota; kingdom Metazoa; phylum Arthropoda; class Malacostraca; order Decapoda; family Palaemonidae; genus Macrobrachium; species Macrobrachium nipponense. Next base: position 4,487,176 of record NC_087210.1, on the reverse strand, counting down.
CTGGTTTGGGTCTGACTGGTCTCCTCTGCTTTCTCTCCTCTCCCGCAGTGGCTGCTGAAGAAGGAGTGGTCGTGGTCGCCGTAGCAGTAGCAGTAGTAGCAGTCGTTATGAGAGTCGTAGTAGGAGAATCAGCCGCCGCAGCAGAGGACGCAGATGCAGCGATGGCGGCGGCGGCTATCGTTACAGAAGAGAAAGGAGTAGTAGTGATATTGGTAGTCGTGATACTAATGGTAGTCGTGGTAGTCACTGCTGGGGCCGGGGGGGCCAGACGGTCCCTACGACCGCTGCCCCCCGAGGCTACACTCTCGCTACACCTGCCGGAAAGCACTGTAGTTTGTCCTGTAGTGCCATGGGCATGAGAGGGTGTCTTGGGGAACACAGCACTGCACTGATCACTGGCAAGGTGCGCACTGTCGGCAGGCTCTTCGGGTATGGTGGGGCGCGGCGGCCCCGGGTAGCTAAACATAGTGGCATGGCGGGGCAGCAGCTGGCGGGGGGAGCGTCCCGCCACACAACACGTAGTATATTTAGCGGCTGGTGGGGGAGGCAGGAGGCAACCCACCTTCACCTCCTCCACGAGCGCGGCGCCCGCAGGGGCGGCAGCCGCAGCGGCGGCGGCAGTAGTAGTAGTAGCACCCGTCGCAGCCCCCTGCCTCCTCCTCCTCCTCCTCCTCCTCCTGCCACCCACACTTTCGTCCTCCTCCTCCTCCTCCTCCTCCTCATCATCATCATCCTCCTGCTCCTCTTCGCCTCCCACGCCCTCCTCCCGTTGTTCATTGAAGTGGGAAATATTCTTGGCCAGACTCAGAGTACCTACGCCTCTCCTCCGACTGATGGGGGAGCGGACGTCCCTCTTCCTCTGCCCTTCGTCCCCTCCTCCGCCTCCGCCTCGAGAGACGAGAATGGTCGCTTCGCTCCTGAAGGTGGCGACATCGCCAGGGGAGTCTGCAGGTGGTGGAGGGAGAGACGCAGGACGCGGTTCCTTTCCTCCCGAGGAGGGAGAGGGCGAGGAGGAGGAGGAGGAGGAGGAGGAGGAGGAGGAGGAGGAGGAGCCATTGCCCCGATAGAGGCTCGAGTTTATTTTGGGACTGGTAGAAGAAGAAGCGCTACTACTGGCGTTGGTGGCACCGCTGGCGCCATCTATTGGTGTCGTGTGTGACCACCTCTTAGAGCTTTCCTCCCTGCATCTGTCACTGACGTCTTCGGCGCCAGTAGGAGTGTGAGGAGTAACCGCAGTAGGAGCAGTGGCACCGTGGTTGACGTGGGGAGCCACCCACGGCCTCGGCAGGGCGTTGAAACTTCGCCTGCGTGAGTGTGGGCGAGGGGACACGGGCGGTAAGGCGTGAGGGGAGAGCGAGGGCACCGTGAGCAAGGTCCTCTTGTGATTCAGCAACGAGTGCGCTTCTTTGAGCACCAGAGGAGACGACCCGTGGCCGACAGTGCTGCCAAGGGCGTTCGTTGCGGTCGTGGTGGTGGTCAGAGTCGTCGTTTCGGCTGTAGAAGCGACAGCTGCGCTAGCGACGTTGGCGCCGCGGGCTGAAGGACTATGACTAGGGTCAACAGCGTCTCCTGCAATCTCCTCGTCCTCTGCAAAAGACAGCAAGGCTCTCTGGGTTCCCCCCAACTCCAAACTTTCCTCCTCCTCCTCCTCCTCCTCCCTCCCCCTCCCCCTCCCATCGCAGTTAAGATTCGCCCTGTTGGCCGCATCCCCTTCGGAACACCTCCTCAGAGGGGCAGGAGAGCAACCCTGGGCATCAGGGGGCGCCAGTCGCACGCCATACCGTACGGAGCCAACTCGATATCCGGGCAGAGTCGCGCCCTTGTTTCGCGGCAGTGTCTTAGCGCCCCCTACCCGGCCCTCCTCCATAACACCCCGCTGCTGGGCGCTTCTGCAACCACCTCCTCCTCCTCCTCCTCCTCCTCCCCCTCCCTCAAGTTGCCTCTTCCTCCTCCTCCAAGGGTGCAGTAGAGAGTGACACTCCCGGCCACAGTCCACTGCCCATCCTCACGTTTCCTCAGAGGGTGGCTGCCTCCGCCTCCTGTGCCGTCGCTGCTGCTGCTGCTGCTGCTTCTGCTGCTTCTGTGGGGGTATGTGCCCCCCTCCTCCCCCTCCTCCTCCTCACTGTCAGGGATCACCTTCACTATCATTCATGACCCCACCATCTCGAAGACACTCACCATCATCACTGCTGCCGTGTTTCGGGTCACGAAGAGGAGAGGTAACATGACGTCATATTCTGGGGGGGGCGTGTCACTGTCCTTGATTCCCTCTGGCCCTCGGAGGACTCTGCAGGACTGTGGCTTCGACCCTTGCAAGGCCGGGGGAAAGCGAGGTGGGCGAGAAATGAAGGAGGGGGCGCAGAAGGCAAAAGTTAGGCAGGGAGAAAGACAATTACCTTGCGAGACACCAAACTTAGAAGCAGTCACAAATGATTTCTATTCAAATTATTATTACTGATCATTTTCCTCATTCACGGATATGTCTTAGGCTAACTGACTTGATACGAAAAGCAATTACAACCATATCAATTCATTCACAAACGTACAACTTTTTTTATGATGTTCTTTTTCAATAACACTTTATGGAGTACTTGTTCTTTGTTCCCATAATGCAATTAGCTTTTTTTGGTTTTCAGTCTCACCGGAATTCCACTCGTGAGTTTTACGGTCTTGCGCTGAACAACAAGAAACAACAAACACTGGGAAATCACATGGTACCACTATACATTATGATATAGTCAAAACTATACCAAAGGAGAAAAAAAAATAGATTATATAAAGTTCCAATGAAATAAATATCTAAACTGAATCAAGTACAATACAAAAATATCTATTCAAAACTTACTCTTAAGATCAAGATATGTCACGTACCTATACCAAAAGCTCTCTCAATTATGAAATGCTACCAAACCTTTTTGATGTCATTTGCATATTACAGAAAGGTCACACTTGAAAGTGAATTACAAATATGATATTTGGGCTCTCTCTCTCTCTCTCTCTCTCTCTCAAACACACACACACGCATACATAACTCTCACACACACACAAAATTAGAAATTAATTACACAACGACAATTACTATCTCTCTCTCTCTCTCTCTCTCTCTCTCTCGTTACAAGACAATATATTCTATAATATGGACAGGAACACCACCAAGATGTTTGACAAATCTAGAATGCTCTCTCTCTCTCTCTCTCTCTCTTTTCTTTACAATACAATATTTTATAATATGAATAGGAACAATATCCTAAGATGTTTGACAAATCTAGAATGTTCTCTCTCTCTCTCTCTCTCTCTCTCTCTTCTCTCTCTCTCTCGATCCTCTCTCGAATCCACGAACACCCACATAATTAGAGAACATTTACACATTACCCTAGAAACATGAGTAACATGACTAACTCCGGCCAAGTTATTAACGAACCCGCAACTATATAGTAATTCAGTTAGGCTTAAAGCGTCAACCCGTTTCAGGATGTCGTGTACACGGTCTTCAATGGCGTGAATGGTAGAGAGAGAGAGAGAGAGAGAAAGAGAGAGAGAGAGAGAGAGAGAGCCCAAGTCACACACACACACACAAACACACAAATTATGTATATATATATATATATATATATATATATATATATATATATATATTATATATACATATGTACTACATATCTATATGCATGTATATAGGCTATATGTGATATATTTATATACATATATATACACACACGCATACACACATAGCCTATGTATATATTACTATCATATTATACTTAAGTTCTTATTAATATGTATATAGATATGTACGTAATAAATACATACCTACATACACATGGACTATATAGTGGTATAAATAAGTTAAATACAAACGCACACACGCACGCACACCACACACACACCCAGACATATATCTATACAGTTATAATATAAGATATATAAATATGATATAAAATAATATATATTATATATATATAATAATATATTATGTATAATGTATATAATAATCTATATAGTATCTATATATTACTATAATACTTAGGTTTTAAAACCAGAGTGTTTTAATGAGCCTTTTTATGACTTGAGACGTATCCTGTTTCAACGGAAGAAATTATTTACATATATATTATATATATACTATATATATGAAGAAGCCTCACGTACCCATATATTTCTAGTTCATATATACTGTGAGAAAATGAAAGGATGAGAAATGAGGAAGTCGTTTATAATAGTATATTTGGTGGAGAGGTTTGCACTTGGTGAATGGATGGAACATCGTTTAGTATGAGGTCTGATCATGTGGAGAGAATGAGGGGGCGCCCATTTGCTGAAAATAATTAGGAAAAGAAGTGGCTGAAATTGGAACAGGCGTACTATTTTTAAAAAAAAAATACCAGTAGAGCATCACCCATCTACAGTAAACACCCAAGCAATACAAAGCCATTCTTACTCTCGCTGAACGCCAGATACAAAGCAACTATAGTAGATTCACATCAGCCGTGCATTTGATGTCTAAGCCAGTCCCTTACGACGCTCCTGATTGGCTGTTGATAAGCCAGTCACTGGGCTGGAAACTCTCCTCAGTCTCTCGAGAGAGTTCACGTAGGCAGGATGTATGTTCCACCTCCCCTGAGGGATACTTCTGTCAAACGTATCCCTCAGGAGAGGTGAAACATAACATCCTGCCAGTGTGAACTCTCTCGAGAGAGAGACTAAGGAGAGTTTCCAGCCCTGTGACTGGCTTATCAGCAGCCAATCAGGAGCGTCGTAAGGGACTGGCTTAGAGATCAAATGCACGGCTGATGTGAATCTACTATATCTAAATGTATATACAGAACAAGATGGGCGAGATGCCCCAACTGAATGCTTCCGTTATGCCCAGATTTGGGAAATATAAAGAACAAGCTTGTTGATGCTTATAGTAAGTAGGTCTTCACGCGTGGTGCCCCGTGGGTAGTATACTGGGACTTAAGAGTAGTGCCTTTGTTACAACCGCTTCGCCAAGGAAGTCCTTGTTTGCAGACTGCCTGTCTTCCTTTCTGGGACATGTCAGTGCCATAGCATTTGACGAAGTATAGCGACGAATAATATAATGTAACTTAACGTAATAATAATAATAATAATAATAATAATAATAATAATAATAATAATAATAAACGACTCAGGCTCTGCTGGTCATCTGCGAGAAAATAAGAAGAGTAAGGAGAGAGAGAGAGAGAGAGAGAGAGAGAGAGAGAGAGAGAGAGAATCACTCACTAATGTCGCAATACCATGGGACACCAGAGTTGAAGAGAAAGAAAGGGAAAAAATGTTTAAGTATCAAGACCTGAAAATAGAAATAAGAAGGATATGGGATATGCCAGTGGAAATCGTACCCATAATCATAGGAACACTAGGCACGATCCCAAGATCCCTGAAAAGGAATCTAGAAAAACTAGAGGCTGAAGTAGCTCCAGGACTCACGCAGAAGAGTGTGCTCCTAGGAACAGCTCGCATAGTAAGAAAAGTGATGGACTCCTAGGGGGGGCAGGAGGCAACCTGGAACCCCCCATACTATAAGTATCGCCCAGTCGAATTGGAGGAATGTGATAGCCGCCCCCCCCCCCACCCCCAAAAAAATAATCATGATAATAAAATTACCATTATACTTTTGAAGCTTTGAATCCAGTCAGTGATCCTTGTGGGTCTGGTCCAAATGAATAGGACTTATTTAATAATAATAATAATAATAATAATAATAATAATAATAATAATAATAATAATATAATAATAATCATAATAATAATAATAATAATAATAATAATAAAATATAAAATAATAATAATAATAATAATAATAATAATAATAATTATAATAATAACCTCTGCTTTTAATAAACCTAATCACTCCTCTAACGAAGGACAAAAACTATCTAAAAAAATTAAAATAATCTTAATATATATAAAAACATATACTAAACGCTTAATACGAGCCGAAAACTAGATCAAGAATTCAAAATAGAATACAATATAGAATTTAGGCCAAAGGCCAATCGCTGAGACCCTAAGAGGTCTTTCAGCACTGAAAAGGAAATACAGTTAAAATGGCTTGAAAGGTGTAACAGGAGGAAAACCTCAAAGCAGTTGCACTATGAAACCATTGTTATCAGAGGATGGAGAAATGGATGAAAGAGAATACGAACGGAGTTACAGTAAAAGAAATAAAAGAGGGTTGCAGCAAGGACCTTTAAGTTATGCCTACAGTGCGCCACGTGAGTACATTGAAGGCACTAAGCCCCACCTACCCTACGGGATATATCAAGTATTTAGGCTGTCTTAGACTCTAATTACAGGACGAACCTTTGTCCAATGACGCTGAAACTGACTGATAGCTATCGGGCGTCACGTTGTAGAAAAGGGGCAAGAAGGCCTGATGCAGCCCTCTGGACTCTTGACAACCAACCAAGACCCAACGACATCCCACAGGGACATATCCACAGATCTACCCTGGAGATAATTCTATTTACAGTGAAGGCATACTTAAGCATGCTGGTATTACATATATATGTTATAAACCGTACTCAAATATACATACATGTATACAGCCTACACGCAAAAATGTAAAGAATATGATGTCTCAAGGACGAAACTATGGCATTCCAATCATATACATTTTTTTTTCCTAACTTCCAATTGACAGCTATAATTTTGTCTCCGATCTGCGCGCCACTCCTTACGTAGTATCCTCATTCCCTTTGTTTTAATTAGGGTGTTTTTTGGACGAACAAGTCTACGTTTACAAAAAATAAATAAATAAATAAATAAATAAATACAGCCTACATGGCACGTACGTATATCTCTGATAGTTAAAAAATCTATGTCACTTTTACCGCCCTGTTACTTATCTCCCTCCCAAACGCTCACGCTGGTTTCAGTAAATAAAGTGCTCAAGTTTCCATGTCGTTCACTGTGTAATTCTATCGAACTACTTTATAAGTAAACATCTTTGCCTACGGTCAAGTCTATAAAACGAATAACAATGACATTTTTAGCAGATTTAAATGACTCATAACCAAAAACCAGTATTTTAAGCCTTTCATGTAACAGGTAGTCATATAAATCATTTCAGCTTAACTTGCGTAGTCAATTCATTCGTGTTGTGTCTATGTAGCTAATTATGTCCCAGTACATCGTTTTTTGCCTTTTTTTTTAATGTGCTAAAGTATGAAATCGATGTACTGTCGCTGTAACACCATACAGACAATAAATCAACATGTAATAAGTCATACTGTAATAAGTCATACTGTTAATGAAAGCGTTTTTCGTTCGAATCCAATAACCTTTTCAGAATGGCTGGTTTTCTACAGCCGAAAGAATAGGATGCTTCTGCTGCTGTTTGGGCAAATGGCAGCCTGGGGGAGGGAAGGGGCTACATACCCACAAAGGCAGTGGTTTAACGGCCAAAAAACACTCCCTGGGGAGCAAAACGGGTGTGCTCGATAAGAATAATGGAGTTAGTCATGTAAAGGAACAATATCTCGGATGTGTTTGGTTCGGTTTCTACTTTGATTCCTCTCTCTCTCTCTCAAGTATTAGGTTATGTCTCAAAAACACATTAAACTTGGTGTAATGGTGTATATATATATATACACCATTATATATATTATACAGCATTAAACTGCTATCATTCTCTCTCTCTCTTTCTCAAGTATCGGGTTGTCTCAAAAACACATTAAACTTGATGGTATACTATACATATTATACAGCACCCAAATGTTCTCTCTCTCTCTCTCTCTCTCTCTCTCTCTCTCTCTCTCTCTATGTCTGTTTATAATTCAAAAATCCTCTATACTCGATATTTTAACTCAACACTAAATTGTAATGAGTTAAATTTCCTTGACATTCACTATTTAAGCCTTACTGACGCTAAAATGACGTACAGGCTAGTACAAATATCCCATACGAATGGGCAGCAACTTAATAGTATCGCTATTACAATACAAAAGTCCAATAGATCCGAAGTGAACTTCCCTTTGAAATAAAACCGTCCTAAGCAAGATGAGGGTTGCTATATATCTCAAAACTACAGGAAACACGTGATAAAAAAATTTTAAAAAAATATAAAAACTGGCTATTCGACAGTTTTATAAGGTAGAGTAAATGAGGTCTAATATATTCGAAGACATGACACGCCGTAAGCTATGTTCTGAAGAAGACCTACAGAAAACGCCTAACCAAGTCTAAAGAATATTCTTTTGACCTTGTTTCTAATTTAAGGTGCGTCCACACGGTCGAACAACGTCCGACGGACAAATATTGTTACCAATTAACAATTGTCTGCCGGTCTTTACCTTGTGAGCAGAGTAAAAACATTGGCATACAACCTCATCTGGTACCACTGTTTGTAGCCAGATCTACTTCCATCGTTTCAACGCATATGACGTCATCCTGCTTCGCCTATGATATAGTAACAATGTTTGTCCGTCGGACAATGTTCGACCGTGTGGACGCACCTTAACAGACAAGGACCCACCTGCATCTGAATTTCATGAGTCACACACACGTTGTTGTGACAAAAACAACATCCATCTCCATACTTGTTTCCAATAATAATAAACCTTCAAAGACAGACTAAGAACTGGCCAGCGATGAAACATGGCAATGGCTACAGAGGGGAGAACTCAAAAATGAAACACCAGCTATAATAGCTTGCAGTAATAAGTGGTATGAACACCAACCTGAGGGAGTGATAGAAAACGACCAGGCAAAGATCCTCTGGGACTACTGTATCAGAACAGAGACCAGACGTAACGTAGATTGACAAAACCAAACAGAAAGTATCACTTGTCGATGTCGCAATACCATGGGGCACCAGAGTAGATGAGAAAGAGAAAGAATTGATAAGTATCAAGACCTGAAAATAGAAATAAAAACGATATGGGATTATGACAGTGGAAATTGTGCCCATAATCATAAGGGCACGATAGACAAGTTGTAGGGAAGACTGAAGCATAATATTATTGCCGTCGAAGGGCAATCTGAGTTACTGTTTTAAAGATTCAGGCTTTGGGATACTTCAGACATCATACATAGCCTTACGAGCAAAAACATTTGAACACTGGGTTAGCAAAACATTATATATTATATGTCTATATATGGCAAACCTCACAAACAAAGAACTATTGTGTATTTTTGGAAAGCTAAGTAAGAGACGCTTGCAAGAAAGCCCAAAAATACTGAAAAATATCCCAAATCACAAGTGTAACTCCGTGTCACCAATGCACGGTCAGTTAGGCCTAACCGAAGATCATCACTCTTATTGGCAAAACCAACCACCTTCAACATTGCCTAACATTCTCCAGATCTCCATCAGTGTTGGAGGCTACTTGTTTCAACATCGAGGGAGAGCGAATAACGGCAACAACAGTTCATTCATATGCATAATGTACTATCTTGCTTCTTTCATGACCAACAAACACGTCACTGGTGCTGTGCTGGCTCCCTGGTGGTGCTCTCTCTCTCTCTCTCTCTCTCTCTCTCTCTCTCTCTCTCTCTCTCTCATATGGCAGGATCTCCTGCAACTTCTAACACTTAATATCCCTCTAACTAAAAGCAACATGATTATATCTGTTTGTTTTCTCTTTTTTTTTTTAAATACACTTTAAAGGTCATTTTACAATAAATACATATACAATATATGTAATTTATGTACAGAATCAGTAAAATTATTTATATTTTTTATAGCTTAACATACTTGAATTTATATCTCTAGGAAATTAGCCTATGGTTTTACAGCTAAACAGCCAAGCAGAAACTAGGCCTAATCATGCAATTCCCTTCCGTCGAATAAGAAATTTGTCAAATGACGCAACAACAAGCCTCAAGAAATGAGGGTGGATGGGTCCGAGCACGCTTGACTTCCCAATTTCCGTTGAAATTGGACACTTCAAGTGCTGGCAAATAGTGCTTCCATCTACACCAGGTCCGGTTATCACTGGTGTTCCACAGGGGACGACTTTTTTTTTTTTTTTCTTTTTTTTTAAGTCAGGTTGTTTCGCTGTCATGATCAGCGACACTAAAGCAAGTCTCAGAGCTCACTCAACCTATATAACATCAGCAACTAAAGAGTTACGTCTTGATAGTAAAAACATTCTCCCAACAATGCATGCAAGTCTGTAGTCAACTTAATAAAGTATAGTTCGACAAGGCAATGGGCCATTTAAGGCATAAGACTAACTAAACTTCGTGTTACATTTCCCAAAAACGAATGCCAACCTAAAGTGAACCTTATCATTTTATAGTATTATAATATAATATTCGACAGAGATTAAAGGGCGCTTTGAGACAAAGCTCAATACGTATAAGCCAACTTATTTTGGTTAAGTGAAAGATCTCTGAACCATCACTGCTTACGACCTAACAAGAGCATCATATACTAAAAGAGCAGTCAAGTTTAGATACAGTATATAATTCGAAACTCCTGGGCATAACCTATGATGGAAGCCATTTATCAAAATCGTAAGCTATTCCTTATATACGGAATATGGCCACAAAATCTTGCAAAACTAAACCTATATGGAACACCTTAAAGGGGTTATCTAGAGCGTGGTCGCTGAATTTAACATTTATTCGCTCAGGGGAGGTGTCATTTCAGAGCTACCAACATTATCTTGACGACCTGGAGATGATTTTAGTCTATCAATTCCTTCAGTTACGGTTTACCAACCTGGTGCTTACTGTTCCAATTCGCTTTGCATATATTTAAATATAAACTCTGCACGGACAATATAACATCATCAATGACGGTGAAATCGATCATTATTGGGGATAGAATCGACAAGGATATTCAACGCCACTAATAGTTATTACAGAATTCTCTACTAAAATACTTTTATAGTGATTCTTAGCTTGTCCTCTTCTTGAGAGAGAGAGAGAGAGAGAGAGAGAGAGAGAGAGAGAGAGAGAGAGAGAGAGAGAGAGAGAGAGAGAGAGAGAGAGAGTTGGCACTACATCTTAATACTTTTTTTATTCCCTTCTAAAATCAAAAGAACTTGTTCTCCATACGTCTGAAATCGACTTCTTTTAAGAGACGAAACTAACAAATTAAGCCAATCACTGACAAGAGAATAGGCCTATGACTAACAGATACGAATCTCGACAGAGCAATTATATTTAGAGAAGAATTTCTTAGTTTCTTGCTTATCTATACACTTCATAAATGGCTGAAACTTGAAGTCAGGGGAGGCCAAACTGTAGGCTGTGGAGATACAAAATATTGAACCTGTTTGTATGTCAGTTTTGGTGTTGGAGGCAGTGGGTGCTCTGAAAGCTCTAGACAAAGTGGAAACTAAAGTTTAGAAAGTTTCAATCCAAGCTCTCTAACATGGAGCAGATATATATAGGCCTACAAAAAACAGCGTGAACTACACAAAAAATAAACTAGGTTTAAACGACTAAGTTTTAGAAAATAACAGAGCAAGCTCTCAGATATGGAGCAGATATATATAGAGGCCTACAAAAAAAACAGCGTGAACTACACAAAAAATAAACTAGATATAAAACGACTAAAGTTTAGAAAATAACAGAGCAAGCTCTCAGATATGGAGCAAGTATATATAGGCCTACAAAAAAACCCAGCGTTAACTACAAAAAAAAATACACGTTAAAAGATATAAAACAACGCAAATAGAAAAAAATACATTGAAAATCCTTCCTCTGGTATTCTAAAGGTGTCTGCAAATTATACCTAAAGTAGGACACAGTACCGGTATATTTATACCAGAGAAAGGTGATTCTCTGATGTTCCCATCCTTACAAACACTGTTATATGCAAATGAAAACATCGTATACGGAATAAGCTATCCTCCGTGAAAAGCTAAATAACCTTAAACCCTTTCACTGCCATACCTTGACAAAAAAAAAATAAAAAATAAAAAGTTTTTGACTGGTAAGAAAACGAGACATGAACGTAGTAAACAGAAAATGGGAAGATAAAAAGAAATTATAATAACCCAGACGGCTGCAACAGATGGGTGGGTATCCGGACAAATGAGGAAGATAAGTTCAATTATCCTCGAGTATGGGGGAGAGGAATGCCTCTATACGTTTGGTACGAGAGAGAGAGAGAGAGAGAGAGAGAGAGAGAGAGAGAGAGAGAGAGAGAGAGACTTAGCAGAATGCTTTGCCCGTAATCATGAAAATGTTTTGCAGCAACGAAGTTATCGTATCAGAAAAAGAAGTTTTGTTTAAAACATATAACCAAATACATATTTATAATGTAGGATGTATATAATGTATAAAAATAAATTTTATACATATATATGTATACTTTCAACATCTATCATGGTAGTCTGTCAAGCTACCAATCGGTAACTCAAAAGGAAAAATCTGAAAAGAACATTTCTATAATATAAGCCAAGTACTGTTACTGAACCTCTATCACAAGCCAGCATCCCCCCAACCCCCCTCACCCACCCAATTTCCACACTCCTTTCTTGATATGCCATTCCAAAAGAATATTACCTAAAAGAAAATCTCGCGATAATCCACCGTGCCTATTCTTATGTTGGAGATACAAGATGTATATATAGCATTAAGTACCTACGCCAAAAAGAAGATGCAGCTAATCATTAAATAAGACATAAATGATCATTTGAAGGAGAAAAGTACGTAAAAATTACGGCAGAGTTTACGTAAGACCTCAGCAACTTTTGAAAGATTAGCAATCACCACAGAGACAAAAGAAATGCCTAGATTTACCAAAATTCATAAACATATACCACTTTGCTTTTAAAATCTGACAATTACTGTAGACTAACGAGTTAGGAACCATTTATGGTCTTAAAAACTAGTACTAGCAGAGAGGAGAGAGAGAGAGAGAGAGAGAAGAGAGAGAGAGAGAGAGAGAGAGAGAGGGAGAGAGAGAGAGATGGAAGTGGTTAATCTCAATCATCTGAATTGGAGGAATCTCTCTCATCCTCAAAAAAAAAAAAAAATAAAAAATAAAGTAATTTTCCGTGAAATCTAGACATCGCAGCTTTTCACGATTAAGAGGCTTATTTGTTATCTTTGAGGCCTTATTTGGTTATTCTCCTTACCTTGAGACTTAGAACTCTTAAACACACGGTGAAACAAAAATGAATCCTTCACGCTTATGGCCTACGTAACTGTTTTATATATACAACCGGATCACCGCCACTCTAGTCTCAAAAAAAACCATAGGACTATACTGGTCTTTTAAAGTTTAACTCACAAATACAGCAGCCTCTGGAACCGGATCTGGATAGTAATCTAAAACTAATGGAATAGTCGAATACCGCGCCTGACCTTTCCAAACAATTCGCATGACAACAATCAATCAGGCTTCCAGCAATACGCCTCCATCGAATCCTCCCCCATCCCCCTCCACACCCACCCCGGCTCCTGTTCCCCCTGGGGGAATGAATCGCTTATGCGGATCTACTGGATTGGCTCTGCGAGTACGATTCATTTTTTGTATAAATTTGTGAATTTGTCTACAACAGTTTTATATCAAATATATATTATTATATATTATAGATATCTATATATATATAATATGTATGTATATATAATATATATATATATATATATATATATATATATAATCACTTGTTTACGATTTTTTTTTTTTTTTAATTGTAGCTGATCAATAATAAAAACATTATGTAGGTGTTACTACATACTTGGCCTATTATAAAGCAGTAGGCCTAGGTTTGGTTACTCGTAATTAACCAGACTAATGTTCGATTCTCATGTAGTTTTTTTTTTTATTGTGAAAATATAACAAAATTCTCTACATTATTTACATAGTACTTTTCATAAATACAGAAGAATAATATTTAAAAAATTAAAGTACAATGTTAAATATACCTTTGGTACAAAATGATATTGCGTTACAAAATGATATTCTCATGTAGTGGTACTTGGCAGTGACCTTTCAACATAATTCTATTAACGTACCGTCGCTACACAGTGTGAATTCCGCCCTGTGTGAATGTGGGTTAAAACTGTCATGAATATCAAACTGTTGGGGTACGTCATTAGACCGATACTACCCAATCTTGAAAACTGCGTGAAGTTTACTGTCATGTCATCACACGGAAACTGAAATATACAAATTGGCAACAAAACGTGCTGGAATTACTGCGTTCTTTCTGATCATACTCTCCACATAAAGTATTAACTTGCAATTTTAGTACAGAAATTTTTTTTCTGTTCCGTTTGTCAGTCTATTGACCTGACTCAAAAAAAAATAATTCTTAAGGATGACTCCCTTTAGCATTGAGCACCCACAACTATATTCCTAAAGACACGAATAAATCTCGATCCGATCAAGGCAAAAATGTTCCTGGAACTTCTTGGGAAACCACTAGTATTGTTTTAAAAGGGAAAACTTGTATACAGCACGATTAATGTGTTCAGTATGAATTCTATTGTGCTAAAGAACTCAAAACTTATTTTTGAGTTTGTAAGGCTGGAGATTCACGTGAGTTCAAACTAAACATACAAAAGCACATAGACTGCGCATAAGCGAGCGAGCGGACACAATATACATACTTATATGTACGAATCATATATATATACACGTGTGTGTGTGTGTGTGCATTACAGGTATTGTACATTTTTTTTACCGCTCGTAAAAACCAAGGGTTAGAGGCTACAATAAAGAGCTTTAAAATGCACTCGTTACTTTACACGAAGCCTGAGAGAGAGAGAGAGAGAGAGAGAGAGAGAGAGAGAGAGAGAGAGAATGTTACTCTGTGGCCCCATAGCCGGCCATTTTTAGATGAATGAGCAAACTAATTTAGCGCGCCTGACATGAGCTAAAAATACCCACACCTTGCTACGTAAATTAGATAAATGATAACTCCGAATGGAATGTTTTGTTAAAGATTTTAACCTTCTAAGGCAAACTATATAGTATATATTGCGTGGTAAAATGAAGGGATTACTTCGCCTATTTATACATCATGTTATTTATAGCACAGCGACTCCGACGAA
>NC_087210.1:4454689-4467189 GCF_015104395.2 Macrobrachium nipponense | reverse complement strand
TCGCCATTTCCACACGTTTTTACTCCTCTCCCGTGCATTTCCATTCCTTTATTCAGTCCCATACTCCTCTTTTAAACACTCATCGTAGTTGATATTAAACTATGAAGCCCCCCGACTCTCTATGGGGCCGTCTCTCATTCAAAGATTGACCATGTTTTTCAAAAGTGTGGGCACCCCTCTCGCCTCATAAGATGGACGATGTCAGGTGACAAGTTTTTGCCTACAGGGCCTCCTTGTGCGTAATTCCCTGAAGGGGAGAAATGACTTCTTGGCGGATGCCATATCTCTGATGCCCAGCGAGTGATGTGGGGGCATGGAATTTCGGCCGGTGAAACGGATATTCGCTTGCATTAAATGAAACGCTCTTTTTACTGTAAGTGGCAACTGGATCGTTCAACCACCAACAAGCATCGAAATGATCTGGAATGATCTTGTGTGTGGTTGCTGTTAGAAATCTAAGGGACGATCACATGAAAAGCAGGATAACTAGTCATTTCCAAACGCCCCCATTCATACGTAGATTCCTCAAGGAATAAATAATTAAGTGAAAGTTGGGTCCGAAAGGCAAGTGTCTTCCAGTAACGAACAAACCCTGTCAGCTCCCCCCAACACCCGGGGGAGAGAGAGTTGGGTTCACGGGTTTATAAAACTCCTTTGTTTTTATCCTTTTTCTCATGCTGCGTACCATAACTACTACAGCTAGGTGTCTTTTTTTATTATGGAGTCACGCTACGTGAAAATCAGCATAAACACGTCAGGCAGATCTGCAATCAAGAACAGGAGTCAAAAGACGTATACGAGGAAAGGAAGAAAAAGAAGGGCGCGTCGCTATTCACTAACCTGGTAAAGTCAACCCCTCCCCATCCCCTATCCCCCCCCACCCCAGTCCTAGGCATGTCGTCAGTTGCCAAGTATGGTCATTTGATAAGCCCCCCTCCCCAACATCTCTCGATTTGCATTTCCGTACTTCCTCGCGAGGGAATGATCAATCACGCAATAAAAACTGCCTCGTCTTGCACGGTTGGAACAATTCAGACGAAAGCTGCGACTTGCAGAGAGCGAAAATGGCGGACGAGGAACTGGGAAACGAAAAGAAAGAAAAAGCAACAACGTTCCTTTTCCTCCCACTTAATAGCCAACAAATCCACGAACGCACTCTCACGAATTCATGCTCTAGTGTTATCTGCTTCTTTTGCCCTAACTAAGTGGAATGTAAATTCACCACGTAGGAAAGGGGTGGGTTGGGGGGGGGGGGGGGGGGGGGGAGATTTTGGCACTGGTAAATCTCATCCTTTCGGCTAATTATACCGTATTTATTTTGTTTTCACTGCATCGTGTCTTTGCGTTTTCGATGCGTTGGAATGTATATTCAAATTTTAATTGTTACTCAGTTCTGTTAAATGTCTCGGGTAGAGAGAGACGAGGGTCGTGAAAATGCTTTATTAAAAACACGAGGGTTTGTGCAGCCTATCGTTCTTGATATATATATATATATATATATATATATATATATATATATATATATTATATATATATATATATATATATATATAATATCTTTTGTGAATAACTGGATCTTCTTCTGATGGTTTTATCATTCTCTGCCGACAAGAACTGTCATTGAAGGTTCCTTTCGATGCGTATGCATAGCATTTCAATCAAGCAGGAACCAAATATTATATATATATATATATATATATATATATATATATATATATATATATATTAGTGTGTGAATGTGTATTGCGCTCGTGTTTAGTCTCAGTTATGTCTCTCTCTCTCTCTCTCTCTCTCGTGTTGACTGTAGGATATGACCAAAGAAATTTAGTATAAAACTTAAATGGCTATTGTTAGCTGGAAGTTTATTCTGCCCAAAAGACACCAAAAAAATAGTCCTTGGCGTAATTACAGCACCAGGGTCTTGTCACAATCCTAGTATCACCATAGGTTTGTAACAACTGCTCCGCCTCAATCCGAAGTTAAGAGATTGTGACAGTCACAATTGATTTGTGATCATTTGCATATGAGCACAAACACACCTGGCCTGGTGAGAGTGATATCTGATACCCACTGGTTTTTAGTTTGCTTTTTAGACTAAAAGTATGGCGATACATATTAGGAACTAGCAAGTTTAAAGACCGAGCAATTTATCTCTTGCAAATTCGTTAGTCTTAAATGATTAGGTGATGATGACTATCACTGCAATGCCAGATCTCCATGACTAAATTAAAATATATACGTTAGCCAGAAGAATGTCAGTGATTCGAGTGTTTAAGTGAGCGAGTTGTGTGAACATTTTAGGGCAAACTAAAAAAAAAAAGGGAAAAGTAACTGACATAGACTTATCTAGCAATAAGGCGAAAAACCTTTTTAGGCTTTTCCATAGGTCTTTCCTACCCAACCCCCAACAAGAGTAACAATAGCAAGAACAACAACAAAGTAGTTTATAGGCTTACTCCCTGAATCAGCGAAAAACCTAAATGACAGGTTTGTTCTAGATGCAGCGCTATGTGCACCGTGTGGAATACCTATGATGGCGAAGGAATTTGTAGGCTAATAGAATTTTCTATCTAGAAAAGGTAACGTTTAATAGGAATGTGGTTAGAGGAAAGGTTGGTTTCTTTCCGCCGTTAGATGTCTTGATAAAAAAATGAAATGGGCGAATAGGTAGAAGAGTTAGTTGAAAGCTTACGGAAATATAAGGAAACTGAAGACGAACGGAGTTTACAGTGGCCCATAACTAGATTATTCAACGATACTTACAGAAGACAGTGCAGAGAAGTTTCAATAGATCATTGAAAGATACAGGAATTTTGAAAGTGAATCTTAGCCAGATTATAAAGTGGGGGTTACGAAAATGGAAAAATGAATTTAGTATCAGTGCCGGACGAATGAATGTTGTTAGCTTTTAGAGATATATAGGAACAAACTTAACGGATAATGGTAGGCTGAGAGAAAGGTTGGGCATTGGTTTAGATTAAACTGGAGCGTGCCATCACAGGCTCTTGCTCTAAATGACTACCCACAAGTACTGTAAGATGGAAAACAGAGTAGACGCTGGAGTGTCGAGGTTGTGAAGTGATGTTTGCCTAATACGTCAGGAATAAGAGAGGCTGAAAAGGCCAGAAATGATGAGATAACGGCGAAGATGCGATAAAAGCGTACCTTCATAGGAAAAAATGGGTCAGAGCTGTTTTAAGGAGGACGAAGTAGAAAATGACACGCGGAAAAAGGTTTAAGAAGTCAGGATACATTGGATAAAGCAAGATGTAAGATGATATAAGGTGAATTACGTCGATTTTTCAAATCTCACGGGCATGACGTCACATGGTGTCTCCATCGTTAGCCGCTGGGCAAGCCACTAACGGCCTCCTTTGGGCGACTACGACTAAGCGATAGTTTTCACGAATTTATGACGATTCTCGTAGTTTTGGGGGGGATTTAATGCGTCATTGCCATTATGATACGTAGTATTTATGGATATTGTAACACAGAAAGGGGGCAATATTCGAAGTGAAAAGACTAGCTTTTACCGTGTCCTTCAAGATCCGGAAATGTATAGGAGAAAATGGGTACGATCTGTGATCTCTTGTAGTAAAAACCTCTTTAAGAGCATTAAGTTAGTATGGTATATAACTCATTTTTGTTTGAATCAAAACTTCATAGTAATGGTATTCAATATTCATATGTTATATACTGTATAGACGTAGAGGTAGGAATTAAGAAGGTTTCTGACAAGGAAACTACAGAACACAGGTCTTATATCTGAGCCCTACTTGCATTGTTCACGTTACAGTTGCCTATAACTTTATGGTAATGGATATTCTTACAGAACTACAGGATGTTATTTTCTGTAGACGTTGAGATAGGAATTAGGGAAGTTTTTGAGAAGGAAACTCTACAGATCACAGGTCTTATCCTTGAGCCATACTTGTATTGTTCACGTCGTGGTTGCCTAGTTCTGCTTGATACTACTCAGTCACACAAAGTGACAACATAAGTAGTATAGCTGCACAAGACTACAAGTTATAAATATTTCAAGTTCAACGTCAACCAGTGTGTTAGTTGCTAGATCCTCACTAAATTTCCCCAGCTGGTAGACGAGGCTCATTATGATCAGTATAATGATGAGTGGAGGCAATTAACATTTCAAGAGAAATTAATTCAATCAAATGATCCTACTAAATTTTGGTGCTCTGTCAGGAAAATGAAATGCAGCGATGGGACACCTATATTCCCTAAAATTTCTCAGTTTATGCTAGATTTAATGGTGCTTCCACACTCTTCTGCTGATGTGGAAAGAATATTCTCACAGGTGAAATTAATAAAAACTGATGTGTGGAACAGATTGAATACGGAATCAGTAAATGGCATTTTGTTGACTAAAGAGAATGGAGGAGATAAAGATTGCTATGAATGGGAGCCAAGTGAATCAATGATTCGACCAGCTCAATCCCTGCATAAGGTAGATGAATAATGGTTATCCAGCAGCAGCTTGTGTATTACATAATGAACATAAGGTGATAATTAGATATAGAATGAATATTTTGTTGAATTTAATATAAGTTGATGATCATATGTTTAACCATGCCAGGTTGCCATCATGCAAGGTTGCCAAGTTGATGCCTATATTTCCAACTATATAGATTCTATAAATGGTATTATTATATCACGCAACCTGTAGTTCTTGATAACATACTAAACCCAAACATAATAGTTCATAATAAAATACTAGAATTATAGACAAATGTGTTTTTGTACTAATATTCTTAACAAAATAGACATGTCACTGTGTGGTTCGTTGCCAGACGAACGACCAAAGCTACGTTGATGTAAATATGTGTTTATTAATTTAGTCATGCAAATTTCTCTATGTTTATGCAGGATGATGTGATACTTTTTTGGATACTTTTCTGAAAAAGTGATGATACATTCTTACGTTTTTTGAAAAATTCACGTTACTTTTTATAATTTATCACGAGCAACACTGATGGGTGAACATCTGGCATCTGCATTAGAAGTGACCATTTCAACACCAAAAAAAGCAGGAGCGTGTTCGGTTCACTGGCAACAAAGCCATTATAAAAGAAACCTCAGGGAAACTTCTGACATGAATTGCTCAACTACTGCCCTGCAAATGCAAGAAAATTGAAGGATGATCTAATACCGAACCAACGTTTACCTCAGTTACTGTGCATGACAGTTCCACTGTTGTTGATTCAGGTACTTACCATCTTGATTCTATACTCTGTTTTTTTTCATCTGTCCATCCGCCAGTGGTGTTTTTGTATGGTAACACTGCGTCCCGGGCTTGAAATAGTTACGCTGTGTAAGTTTGAGGTAAATAAAGGATATCTGGTTGTACATTTGCAACTGAAAAGTGTTTTAATAATTTACTGTATGCGAATTACACCGTTAATATTCGAAATAGAATATTGTTATTATTGTCGAATGTAAGCTGCCTTTTCGGGGTGGCGAATGGAACAGCCAGACGCAAATTCCATCAAACAGATGCTAAACCAAGTTACGTCGTATCGTATCTGGCTGAAACGCACTTTATAAAAATTAACAGTACATACTGATATACTTACGTATAATGAAGTAATACGTTGACATCTTGCCGTAGTGAACAGCGAGAGAAGCAATTTTCCCGCCACTGCGTCTGGCTGTTCCATTCGCCACCCCGAAAAGGGAGCTTACATTCAACAATAATAACAATAACCTATTTCGAATTATTAATGGTGAAATTGCATACAGGTAAATTATAAAACACTTTTCAGTTGCAAATGTACACCCAAATATCCTTTTATTTACCTAAAACTTACACGTAGCGTAACTATTTAAAGCCCGGGACGCAGTGTTACCATACAAAAACCCCACAGCCGGATGGACAGATGAAAAAAAACAGAGTATAGTTTGGCCTAGTCTACCGGTTACATTTAAAACTGTGGAGAAATATATTTACTATAGGCCTATATGAATACTTATATCACTTTAAGTGTATCAGTATAGCTTCCGTTCTATTACTAATGCAAGTAAACCATATTTGGCTGGTTAAAAGAATACGATTGAAATTAGGCCTATAGACCTATGTGCAGTTAAGAATAACCACAAAGGGGATATACTGATCAGCACGAGTGATAGAGACACGAACGTTTTATTGAAATTATTTCGTGTTCACGAAATAGGCCTATTATTTGTTGGGAAAAGGAAGGTGGACAGTTATTTGAGAGATAGAGGAAAGCATCTTGCATAACTGAATGAACCATAAGTTTATAACAATAATTCTAGCAATTAAAGACCCGATACAGTATGTAATATCTTCCATCAGATCCCCAAAGCAAATAAACCATGTCCACTGGTTAATACTGACAAAATTATAATTAGGCCTAGACCTATGCTTGTTGAGAATAGGTAGTTGCTAAGAGAAAATTCTAGTCAGCACGAAAGCGAGAGAGAGGGGAAAATAAAAAATTATTAGAATTGTTTTCATGTATATGAAATAGACAATTTGTTTGGTAAAGGAATGGGAAGATCATGAGAGAAAGAGGCAGAGAGATTTCTTCCGCATGAATAGGCCTACTTTTATCGTGGGGTTAGAAAGATGAAAATGACAGTTATATATATATATATTATATATATATATATATATATATATATTATATATGTGTGTGTGTGTGTGTGTGTGTGTGTGTGTGTGTGTGTGTGTGTGTGTGTATAGAGAGAGAGAAGAAATTTACTCCAATTTTTTTTTCATTCATATCATCATATGAATAGGCCGTTTGCAATTTTCATTGTAAGGAACATTATAATGATAAAATATACTATAGTATATATGATACATACATACATACGTAGTATACAGTATACGTTCTCTACGTATCTCATAAAACGTCTCCCAACTGTAATAGATGAGACTGAGAATGAGGAAGATGTCATAGGAAATGTAATGGAGGGAGAACCACAGAATCTGTGATAGAAAATGAGTCTTGAAGTTATTTGGGAGGATCCATAGCTCATAAGTTTGGGAATAAGTATTTATCTTTAGGTTCTGCTGATACAGATTATGTAGTAAAGAGTATTGCACCAGCCCCATTTTTTTGGCCATGACCCTAGGTTAGGTTAGGTTTGATTAAGTTAGGTTAGCCTAGTAGCCTATCTATTTTGAAATTTGGATACGGGAAACATAATGGGATTATTTTAAGGAAAATAATACGGTCAGTTTTTAAGATATAGTGTCCCGCTTACAGGGATGGTGCCGGTACCAAATTCCAGAGATATATAGTACTTGTTGTCATGCCCTAGGTTAGGTTACGTTAAGATATACAGTACTGGTATTGCACAAGCCCTGGTTTTTTTTACCAAGCCCCTAGGTTAGGTTAGCTTACTACTCCTTCAGTAATTTTGGTGTGGGAAACATAATGAGATCATTTTCAAGAAGATTTTAGGCTTTATTTTTAAGATATGGTGTCCCGCTTTTTTTTCAGCGAATGTCTCGGTACTTGGTTACAGTTCACGAACATGCCTCCAGGTAACCTGCGCAGTAACGCACCTTATCTTCTTGCATCTTGATACAGAGGAAGGTGGAGAACGACGACAGGATACAGTAACCACATATAGAAACGGACAAAGCTGGAGACAGTGAAGAAGAAGAAGAAGAAATAGAAGGAAGCGCAGAGCGATAGTGCCTGCACAGAGGTGAGGGATGTATTGTGTTTAGGAATGTTGAAGCAATTCTAAAAGAGCCTTCTGTATAAAGTGAATCCCCTCTTGTTCGCGGACTCACGCATTCTGTGATTTCTCTCTGGAACATACAGCCCCATTATTCACTGGGTACCCGCTTATTCGCGGTATTTTTCTATGAGAAATATCCACCAATTCCGTTTTTTTTTTTTTTTTTTTTTTATCAATTTCATCATAAAAAACACTTTTTGTGATAAGACTTAACAAAAAAACAGGTATAAACATTTCTAGTGGGTTTTTGTGTAGGTATATAGAACGGTAGGCTACACTATCAACGTTTTCTGTACAAGAAGCTCAGTTCCCTTGTTTTTCTTGTTGTATTAGTTCAAGCCTGCATGGATTCTTGGTTTTGTGCCAGTAGTAACTTGTTTTTCTTTGGGGCCAACCACTACAACAGGAGACGTTTTAATGGTATATAGAAATGCGTCAGTGCATACAAAGTGAGCCTGGGGGTATTTATATGAACAAGGCATGATCCGACCTCCAGCTTACTCGGGCTGCGTGCTTCAATCTATGGTCAAACACAGCATGGTTTCACCAACGAAAATTAAAATAAATATGCTACATTTCATCAGAAATAATTTTTCTATACTGTTTATCATGCACATTATTTATTTTTTACATTTTCATTCTAATAAATAAATCATAAATATCCCATCCTAAAATTCCTGTATCTTTATCTGAACGCAAAACACCTTTTTCAGACTTTTTTTAGGCTTTCCTACCCCTCCCCCCCAGCAAGAACAACAAGAATAACAGCAAAGTAGTTTGTAGGCTTACTCCCCTAGTAAGCGAAAAATGTTTTTTTTTACGCTGACGCCAGGTAAGGTCCTCTGCAATTTTGATAAAGACCTTTTAATGGAGAAGTTATTCTTGGGAAATTCCAAGTAATTCCGAGTTCCCAAACAGAGTTAAAAGGCATTTCATGATTCCTCCGGACTTACTTTCCTTTGGCTAGAATATTTGTGTAATCCATTGTTTTGCAAAGTGTCAGACGCTAAATCTGACGAAGAAAAAATGCCATAAGGCGTTGTCACACTAGCGATATTTCCGTCGACTTTTTCTGAGTTTGTCGTCGACTTTCCAAAGAAGTCGACGTCATTCCGTACTCTGGTAGTCACACAAAAATTTTTCATACCGTGGTTGTCGTCGTCAAAACGTAAACAAACCATCTGAGCTGTGACTTCCCGGAATGATAAAACAACTATGCTTTATAACACAAAGCAACTAGTGGGTCGTGCTTGCATGTGTTTAATGATGCTGCATAGAATTAAAAAAGTCTTTGGGTTCGGTCATGGTTAAAAAGACGTGAAAAGTTTTATTTTAAAAAATAAGCTAGGGCTAGCCTAGATAGGCTAACCTTGTTTACACAACCACAGTCAGACTGTATTATAGATTAAGCTAGAGAAACACTAAAAATTTTAAAGATTTTTGTTTATATTATTTGCTAATGCCACCCCCCCCAAAAAAAAAAAAAAACGAGAGCAGACCTAGGCTAAATAACAATCTGATATTCACGATATAGCACGCTTATCTGTATAAAGATCAGCAAGTTCAGGAAAGCTTTCCCTGGAGTCGCATGGTGATCTCTTGATAATTTTTTCATTTAAGACCCTTTGTCATAAAACTATCATGCTTATGGTCCCATAAGTATCGTCTCTCCCCCATATATTCGACCAAAAACTGTTCTGGCAGTCTTGTCCACTGTACCAAGAACTCCATCTTGCATCTGATGACTTGAAATGTGCGCTCTCCAAGATATAAACAATAAAGCCGACAGAAGCGATGGGTTGAATTCGATCGGTACCGTTTCCAAAATTCGTGACGACGACACCAGAAAGTCGTCGCCAAAACATGAAAAGTCGACGTCAAATTCAAAAGTCAACGGAAATTATGCTAGTGTGACAGCGTCTTTACTCTTACCAAGTACAGTTTACAGTGACAAAAAAAAAAAAAAAAAAAAAAAAAAAAACAAAAAAAAAAAAAAAAAAAAAAAAAAAAAAAAAAAAAAAAAAAAAAAACTTATTTGCCATTTATGATAGTTAACTGTATAAATACGAAAGCACGGGTTCTGTTGCTTTGATTTTTTTTTTTTTTTTTTTTTTTTTTTATCACAGTCATCCTATTCGACTGGGTGATTTTCACAGTGTGGGGAAGTTCAGGGTTGCATCCTGCCTCCTTGAATCCATCACTTTTCTCACTGTGTGCTCCGTTTCTAGTAATGAGTCCTGGAGCTACTTCAGCATCTAGTTTATCCAGGTTCCTTTTCAGGGACCTTGGGATCGTGCATATTATTATTATTGTTATTATTATTATTATTATTATTATTATTATTATTATTATTATTATTATTATTATTATTATTCAGGAGATGAACCCCATTCATACGGAACAAGCCCACCACAGGGGCCACTGACTTGAAATTCAAACTTCCCCAGAATATTAAGGTGTTCACTAGGAAGAAGTAACAGAAGTTATAATGGGGGATGCAGAAAGAGGAGATCGCTTATTGAAAACGTAAAATTCTTTAGCATATTAATAAATAAATAGGAAAATAGTATTAGGGTAGCAATGCATTGCATCTTCGCTTGCACCTCAGAAGTTCCATGAATAGCACGGCTTCCTCTGGGAGGCTGCTCCACAGTCCAACGGTGTATGGAACAAACCTGCGTCTACAATATAGTAAAGCATGTCACAAACACTCGTAGGGAGCTTATCACACACACACACACATATCACAAACAGAGTACAAATTAACGAGCTGTTGGTCGTTCTTTACTGCATACGATTATCCATGATTGGCCAGAGATGACTTCTCCATTTGCGGTAGCTGATTTGTTTTCAACTTACGTGTATGCGACAAGGTGTCGACACGTGTTTGCAACATGTTCATAGCACCGTAGACGCATCCTGGAATCACAGGCACTTGTTTGTTCTAAAACGCTCGCCACCATAAACATAAACAAACGCGTTTAACATACCTTCTTCTATCAAACCGATGCTTTTACTTCCAAATTCTCCATAGGGGGTTAGAGCCGTCAGTGCACCTCATGCGGTCCACTGTAGGCATTACTGAAGCTTCTTTGCAGCGTGCACTTGGCCCCTACCTGCAACCCCTTTCGTTCCTTCTACTGTGCCTCCTTTCATATTATCATTCCATCCTCTCATAACAATTGATTCGTAGTGCAACGCTTTGAGGTCTTCATCCTGTTATACCTTTTAACTGTCAAATTTCCGTTTCAGTGCTGAATGACCTCATAGGTCTAGCGCTTGACATTTAGCCTATATTGTATATTCAGTTTAATTCAGTTTACTTGCAAGCTCAGTTGTTGTTGAAGATTAAGTTGGCCTTATGCCAGTACGGGCTCTTTTTCAGAAAGAAGGCCGTGAAAGCTGTCTTACGCGTGATGGAGATAATCCACGACTCCTTATCTCAATAGATTGCTTGTTTGTTTGTTTTGTTTGTATGGTGTTTTTACGTTGCACGGAACCAGTGGTTTATTCAGCAACGGGCCCAACGGCTTTACGTGACTTCCGAACCACGTCGAGAGTGTTGAACTTCTATCACCAGAAAGACACATCTCTCACCCATCAGTGGCATGCCGAACTCGCGGCCACCGAGGTGGCAGGCCAAGACCACACCGACCACGCCACGAGACGCACTTTTTTTTTTCTTCTTTTTTTTTTATCTCGGTAGATAACGAGAGTGACAGAGAGAGAGAGAGAGGGGGGTCACTGCATAATCTCGGGGCCGGACGGGATGGATACGAAGTGACCTTAGGTATAGGCTATATATATTTCGCGCGCGCGCGCGAAAGGAAGGGAGGAAGTGTTCCTGGAATTGCAAGCTAAAACGGTAGGAGTTTTTGCCTTCGGACGTCTGAGCCGATTATGCAAATTCCTTTCATCCCCCCCACCTCAACCCCCGCCCCCCAGTAAGAAGACTTTCCCGCAACAACAGGCTTGTTTTCGTCCTGGGGAGAAAATAAATGCCCGCGCAAATATCATTGCCCTACTCTCTCTCTCTCTCTCTCTCTCTCTCTCTCTCTCTCTCTCTCTCTCTCTCTCTATATATATAATATATATGATATACAGTATATATATATATATATATATATATATATATATATATATCATATAGTCTATATATATAATATATATATATATATATATATATATATATATATATATATATATATTATACATATAGTATATACTGTATATATATATAATATATATATATATATATATATATAATATATATATATATACATATATGTGTGTGTATATTTGTATATCTTATAGGTATATATATAATTATATATATATATATATATATATATATATATATATATATATATATATATATATATATATATATACACATTTAGTATTCATGTATATATATTCATATGCATGTCTTTTAATTTCCTTCATGGACGATCTCTGCTTTTATTTCTCCCCTCCTGTTTTACTTGGCAACAATTGCGCGATGAAGTTGCCAATCGTAGCTACACGTAATGATGATCGAGTCGCAGGCACTTGCAAGGCAAGCAAAATGCCAGGCAGACAACGCATGACCGTTGGCAGACAATGTCACGTTGAAAGCAACTGTGATTCACAAGAAGGCGAAGGAAAAAAGGAAGAAGAAGAAAAACTGGTTGAAACGCTTGCAACGAACTTTGGGCGTCTCGCACGAGAGGCATCTATAGGCACGTAAGATGCCAAAGGTGGCTGGATAGGTCCAATAGAAGTTG
>NC_087210.1:4424689-4449689 GCF_015104395.2 Macrobrachium nipponense | reverse complement strand
ATCTATGTGTGTGTCTGTCTATTTGTCTCTATGTCTGTCCGAATGTAAATATGTCTGTCTGGCTGTCCGTCTGTCTCTGCCTGGCTGTGTGTCTCTTTGTCTGTCTAGCTGTGTGTTTTTTGTTCTGGCTGTCTATCTCTGTATCTCGTTTTAATTGTCCGTCTCTATGTCTGTTTGTCTGTCTCTATGACTTTCTGTCTGTTCGTCTGTCTATCTGGCGGTCTGTCTGTTACCTACCGACCTCGTCTCGTTTCTTAACAATGACTGAAGTCGACGGCCAATGAATAATCACAAGACTCCTTTTAGTGGATTTTTATTTATTTATTTATTTATTCGTCTCCTATGACCTGTCTTTTCAGAAAAGCCCGAACTAATATATATTTTTATTTTGTTATATTTTGCATTATCTGCCTCTCAGCCAGTTCCTTCTTCCTCGAGTTGTTTTCATTATATCTACTCGGTTTCCCTATAACATACTCAAGATCGTTCGTTGCAGAAAAAAATTATATGCAAGACTGAAAAAATACTGTAGAAATCTTTCGTCCGTAGATTTTTTTTTCTTGGCCGAGCACTTGTAAGTGAATTCCTTAAAGTTTAAGGAATTCACTTAAACTATTGACTGCTTACCTTCCCCATGGCTGAGTGCTTTTTTAAAAAATTAATGCTGCATAAAAGGTGTTAATTAAAATGAGACAAAATGTGCGTTCAGCACACATATACTTAACAATCGCAAATACAAAAATTAAGACAATTCCCAAGAGCGTTCCATAGAAAGCATATCTGCATAATCTGGGTTACATTGTAGAATGGTAAAGGAAACACAAGGCTGCGAGATTGCTCTCAAGTATTATTCAGATAATTTGCAAGTTCACAAGTCACAGAGATATCTTATTATAACAAAAGCATCAATTCTGCAATAGAGTAACCGTTCAGTTTGTCAGGCTACATTATTAAGACCTCTGGTCTGGCTATACCTTTATATACTTCGTGCATTTTGCTGATAAATCGTAAGTGATAAGCACTGTTTAGTTTAGGGTAGGAATTTTAATTAATTCCTGTTAGTTGCTGGATATCATGAAGGTTCAGGATTTGGTCAGACTCTTGTCTGACCTTGACCTGTGATTTCTCCCCCGTAGGGGGGTGGGGTGGGGGGCTAGTTCCGTCAATGGACTCATGCGGTGCTGTAACCACTTTTGTTCCTTTTACTGTACCTCCTTTCATATTCTCTTTCTTCCATCTTACTTTCCTCAACCCTCTCCTAACACTTGATTCAAAGTTTAACTGCTTTGAGGTTTTCCTCCTGTTACACCTTTCAAACCTTTTATACTGTCAATTTCCATTTCAGTGCTGAATGACCTCATAGATCCCAGTGCTTGGCCTAAATTTTATATTCATCTCAACTCAACCAGTGATTTCTCAGGGTCCGACTTGATATGCATAATCATCGCGGAACCAATGCTATGACCGACAGGAAAAGATGCATTTAATTAAACAGTCAAGAGCAGAATTGCATTCTGATGCAATGCCATTGTCATTTATCAATGTGAAAGGTGCCATAGCTCGCAGGCTGCTGCGGAGCAATGAGTCCGGCAGCAATCTGTGCAAATGTCAAACGCTGCTTTGTGAAAATTAGTCCATAAATGTGTGTCCCAAGTAATGAAGCATCGAAACCACAAAATATCTTCGCCTTCGACCTTCAAACTTGAATTAATTTATTCCCAAAGGTAGTCATCACAAGAACGCCACATATGAATTTTTTTTCTACTAAAAAATCAAACTTCATTTACTAATTTTTGTATGCCCCCTACTACTACTACTACTACTACTACTCTACTACTACTACTACTACACTACTACTACTACTACTACTATTATATTATTATTATTATTATTATTATTATTATTGTATGCCCCCTACTACTACTACTATTATTCTTATTATTATTATTTTTATTATTTCACTAAATGAAACCTATTCACATGAAACAATCACACCAAAGGGGCCATTGACTTGAAATTCAAGCTTCCAAAAAGAATGTTGGTTTCAACCTCCCACTGCTAAAGACCCTCCGCCCCAACCCCCAACACTGCAGCAGTAACTGATCATGATACAGAGCCAGTGACTTTTCATCGCCTGGGGGAGACACGAACCCGCGACATCTGAGTGGTATTCACGACACTAACCACTATACCAGCTGACCAGCTAACAGCCCTGCGAACAAGCAGGTGTATTGGAGAGAATACCCGAAAAATAACCTTGCCAAAGGCAGATTCCCGAGATGCCCCCAGGTTAGGTTAGTCCAAAAGTGTATACACTTGGTAATTTGGGTATGGGCAACATAATGAGATTAGTTTCAAGAAGATTCTATAGTTAGTTTTTAAGATATGGCGTCTTGCTTTTTTCAAGGAAGGTACAGTGCTAGGTTACAGTTCAGGATTAACCTTGCCGGAGGATGTAATAGGAGTTTTATTCCTTTACCAATTACTCTCACACGAGCTAAAACTAATTTTTGATGCCGGTTCCAGTGCTGTAGAAGGTATTATTTATAGCTCGTTTTGAACAGCTTGAACTCCTTGACCAATGGATATCGAACGCAGTCCTCACGTTGAATTTAACGTTGTTTGCAGACCATTTTTAATCATTTTCCTTTGCGTTTTGGTGTCTTGTTGTAAATTACTAGCCACAAGTTATAGTAATATTATTATTATTATTATTGGGGGGGGGGGGGAAACTCCATCAAGAGAGTATATACAATGTTCTAAGGGGTCCACAATAACAAAAATGTTAAAAGTTCGTGTATAATTTATAAACACATCATAAATCATTCGAACCCTTCCCTGGGTTCATCCTCCGTCCAAAACTTAACCCAGGGAAGGGTTCGAAAGCTTCTGTAAAGGGTTTATAAGTTATATACGAACCTTTAGCATCTTTATTATTGTGGACCCCTTAGAACATTATTATTATTATTATTCAGAAGATGAACCCTGATCATATGGGACAAGACCACCAAAGGGGCCACTGACTTGAGATTCAAGCTTCCAAAGAATATTACGGTGTTCATGAGGAAGAAGCAAGAGGAAGAACAGGGAAATAGGAAGAAGAGTTCTCCTTGCAATTTAATAATTCGATAAAATTTCTATCATTCGTTAATTTCTCAATTGTTCTCCAATGGCTGACATCTTCTTGCAGCATTTTCTTTTACCCTCTGTTACTTCATCCTAAGGAACACCTTAATATTCTTTGGAAGATTCTGTTTTGGCTTCGAACTTGCCACAACATGAAAAATTGTATAACTGCAAAAAGAGTGGTGGGCCAGGAGAGAGACTAAAAGCCAATTGTGTGATCATTTTCGGTGCCAGGGTATCTTGTCAGCTGCGCTGCTACAGTAGATTCACATCAACCGTGCATCTGATGTCTAGGCCGGTCCCTTACGACGCTCCTGATTGGCTGTTGATAAGCCAATCACAGGACCGGAAGCTCTCAGTCTCTCGAGATAGTCCACGTAGGCAGGATGTCTCATCCTGCCTATGTGAACTCTCGAGAGACTAAGAGTTTCCAGCCCTGTGATTGGCTTATCAACAGCCAATCAGGAGCGTCGTAAGAGACCGGCCTAGACATCAGATGCACGTTGATGTGAATCTACTCTAGTATTCCTGCCTTCATGCAGGCCTGGGCTGTTGCCATTTCGAGCTTAGTTTTCATCTGATTTTGGCTGGCTATCGTGACTACCGAGAAACTTTTCCATATCACATGTATACTTCAAAATGTTCCTAGAAGTGTTCATATGTCAAAACCCCCTTCTACATTGTTAGCCACACATCTGTCGTGAATGGCAAAAACAGTGATTGGAAACAGGTGAAAAAAAAAGTAGTGATGTTCCAAAGCAATATTTTTGTGCCTTGGGTGATTTTTAGGTTTATACCTGTGTGTCCTGTGCATATTCCACCTTTTTTTTTTTAGTTGAAAGTGCACATAAGTCATTCATACGACATCTCAAAGAAAGAGCCAGTCGTTAGTGTTATGATACTAGAGTTTTGCTGTGCACCAGAGACGGAGTTTTGCTGTACACCAGAGACTGAGTTTTGCTGTGCACCAGAGACGGAGTTTTGCTGTGCACCAGAGACTGAGTTTTGCTGTACACCAGAGGAGTTTTGCTGTGCACCAGAGACGGAGTTTTGCTGTACACCAGAGAAGGAGCTTTGCTGTGCACCAGAGACGGAGTTTTGCTGTGCACCAGAGACTGAGTTTTGCTGTGCACCAGAGAAGGAGTTTTGCTGTGCATCAGAGAAGTTTTGCTGTACACCAGAGAAGGAGTTTCACTGTGCACCAGAGACGGGTCACTTTCTGTAGGGCAAATTGCGTCCGCTAGAGGGCCGGTGTTTTTGGACTCTCCCACTACTGGCATTCGGTGCGCCAGTAATTTCTGTCGCCTGTATTTCCCACGAATGGTTGAATGTCTGCTACTGGTGTGGTTTTCAACCAGCACGTAGCTGCGGGAGAAGGTAAGAAAAAAGGTGATCTTCAGAAGAGGAAATATAGCCCAGTAAGCGTTAGCTAAACACATAAATGTCTCGGATTATGTCACTGAAAGGTGAATCCAGGCAAAAATAGTCATATAATCATTCCTACATATTGACCCCCAAGGGTTCTAACCCGGGGATTGGGGATTGTCATAAAAATCGCACGCAAAAGACTATTAAACATCATAAATTGATAAAGACCCCCCTAAGAAACACTGACTTTTTTCCTGTGACTTTATTGCCGGCAACCTAAAAGGTAGTAGTGCAGTAGCTGCTCTTATTAATATTTCCACAGCTGAAGCTAAATACATTCACAGAGGCTTACTTAAGGCTGCATCGCAGGCTACACCCACACACTTGCTGACGAAGCAGTTTCTTAGTGCTTCATGATAAGGGTTGGTTTTTCCATTGTAGTTAGGAGCGTCATTTCCGGAGACATCTGTTTTTGCATACCAAACCAAACGGCAAGCTGTGGATCAACAATAACAGATTTAGGATTGAATATTATTGCTGTTTTATGAAACTGGCAAAGCTTTGGTATAGACTCATATGCACGAATGCTTGTGCAGTTGTATAAATACCTATAAAATACTTGTAATGGAAGGAAGGAGTATCAGATTCCAGTAAAAAGAGAGGAAGAAGGCCTGCTTACTTTCAGGTATCAAATTTAAACTGTTCGATGCGTTTATTCCTTATCTTTAGTAACATAACCATCCATTACTAAAGCTATGTTGGCTGGAAGCCAGAGCAACCAGAAATGCATCTCTAATTCCTCGAACAGAAAGAAGAAAGAACTCTCCCTTTCTCCCTCACTGGAAGGGAGTGATAAATACCATTCATTCCATTTTTCATCTGGTCCAGAATCCAAGAGTGGCTGCTGCAGGTGTAGCCCTCCACAGTCGGTCCTCCTAGGTTGTAGGGGATGTCGTAAGGCAAAGGAACCCCGCCTGCAGGACACTGGGATGACAAATAAACCATGTTGAGACGTGCTCCCTGTCTGAAGTCTGTTTACAGACTATTCTGAAATAGTGTCTACTAAGCCTACTGGAGTCTGCTAACTTTGGTGGCTGGTCTACTAGGCCTACTGGAGTCTGCTAACTGTGGTGACTGGGGTACTAGGCCTACTAGGGTCTTCTAACTGTGGTGACAGTCCTCACTGCTGTAAAACTTGTCGATCACCGTTACAATTCTTCATGAATGAAATGGTTCCCTCTTTTTAAACACACAATTTATGAAGACTAGAACTAACCTTTTGAGGCTTGGCGTAAGTATAAATGTTCCAGTCAGGTGCTTCCGCCACTGCCGGAGACGAAAGGAGCCCTGCCACGATGGGTGTTGTTTTGAGCAACTCACACGTTTGAGAGGGACCTGAAAACATAGTAAATTAAAGTATGTCGAGCTAAAAAATATATAACTATATTTATTGATCCTGTACATAAATTACATATATTGTATATGCAATTGTAATAGCCACAATGCCCTCTTAACTTCTTGAATTCTTTGCTCTTTGTTTTTTTTATATACACTTGTCACTACAAAGCCTGAAGATCGTTCTGGGAAACGAACCTAAGTCCAAAATTCACAAAGAGGTCTTCTCCAAATTTCTTTGAACTTGGATCTTCAGTCTTTGTAATGACAAGCGTATCCAAAAAAGAGCAAAGATTTCAAGAAGTTAAGAGGGCAAAGTGGCTATTACAATTGCATATGTATCTGGTAATAAAAAATGACCAGCAGATTCTACATATATATTGCATATGTATTGTATTGTAAAATGATCTTTAAAGTGTATTTTTTTTAAATAAAAGAGAGAAAAAACATTTTACTTCTCAAGCACAATTATGTTTAGAGAGGAAAGGTTTTCACTTACTCGGGGAGTAAGCCTGCAAACTACTTGGTCGTTGTTGCTGTTGTTGGGGGGGAAGGAGGGGTAGGAAAGGTCTATGAAAAAGCCTAAAAAGGTCTGGAAAAGGTGTTTCGTGTTGAGTTGAGGATACAGAAATGTTCAGATAGGATATTCATGATTTATTTATTAGAATGAAAATGTAAAGAATAAATAGTATGCATGTTAAACGGTAGAGAAAAATTATTTCTAATAAAATAAAGCGCATTTATTCAATTTTCGTTGATGAGACAACGTTGTATTTGACCGTAGATTTTAGCACACTTCCCGGGTCAGCTGGAGGTTGGCTCACACCTTGTTTAGTATGCAGTAAATGTACCTCGCTGTCCAACTTCTCAGACTGTTGGACTGTGGCACAGCCTTCCAGAAGAAGTCGTTCAATTGGAACTTCAGAAGTTCAAGCTATACGTTGCAATACATTACTGCCATGATACTACTCTCCCTGCAATTTAATTCATTTTTTTATCTATTTGATCATTTATTCATTTATTTTTTTTTTTTCTTTTTTTAATAAGTGACGTCTCTCTTCTTTCTGTATTTCCCTTTACTTCATCTTACTTCTTCCTAATAGAACTCTAACTAACGTTTTTCCTATTATAAACACACACACACATATATATATATATAAATATATATATACATATATATATATATATATATATATATATATATATATATATATATAATATAGATATATATATATATATATATATATATATATATATATATCAATATATATATATAAATATATACGTGTATATATATATATATATATATATATATATATATATATAAATCTAGATATATATATATCAATATATATATATATATATATATATCTATATGTGTGTGTGTGTGTGTGTGTGTGTGTGTGTGTGTGTGATGTGTGTGTTTGTTTATAATAGGAAAAACGTTAGTTAGAGTTTAAATATTCCTAACTAGGTTACTGGATAAAAGTACAGATTGTTGGAAATTCTGTTAGTTCCGTCTTACGATGAAGTCTCTTCTTATACCTTTATTTCATCTTATTATTGTTGTTTTTATTATTATTATTATTACTACTACTCAGAAGATGAAACCTATTCATATGGAACAAGCCCCAACAGAGGCAGTGATTTGAAATTCAAGCTTCCAAAGAATATTAAGGCGTTCTATTAGGAAGAAGTAAAATGAGGTAAAGGGAAATACAGAAGAGAGAGACGTCACTTATTAAAAAAGAAACAAAATAAATGAATAAATGATCAAATAGATAAAAAAAGAATTAAATTGCAACCTATAGCTTGAACTTCTGAAGTTCCAATTGAACGACTTCTTCTGGAAGGCTGTGCCACAGTCCAACAGTATGAGAATTTGGACAGCGAGGTACATTTACTGCATACTGAACAAGGTGTTCCTTTTTTGTTGTTGTGTTGTTGAGTTGTGAGGTCGTGGTCCTTGGGTGTTGTGTTGTTGGATTGTGGTTCTTGGTGGTTGTTGTTGGTATCTCCGCGACCTCGACCGGCAGACACACAGCATAGGCCGAGTATCTGGAGTTGGGTGAGTATATGTGTTTGTGTGGGTAAGTCAATTGTCCTGTGTGTATTCAGTAGTGTAAAGAGGAAAGTGTGACTGACGGTGAGTTGGTAGCTGGATTGATTAGGTTATGTGGAGGGGGGATTTGATTTGCCCGTTTGTTTTTTAAGCTTGTGATCCCACCACATTATTTTTTGGCGCCCGAACAGGGGCTGTTCTGTGGGCAGTGTAGGACGCTGTGGGGTGATTGTGTGCTTGGTGGAGGAGTGCGGATTGGGGAAGGGTTTTAAGGAGTTGGAGGGCTGAAGAAGGAGTTGCAGTTGGCGAGGGAAGGTAAGGAGACGGAATGGAGATGAGAGGTTTAAGGGTAGAGTGGAGAGCTGAAGAAGTTGCAGTTGGCGAGGGAAGGTAGGAAAGATCGGAGTGGAGAATGAGAAGGTAAGGGTAGAGTGTGAGGACTGAATAGCGAGAGAGGTAAAGAAAGAGAATGCTAAGGAGTGCGAAAGTGGAATGAAAGAAGAAGGTAAAGGAGCGAAAAGAGATGGTTGAGAAAATGCAAAAAATTCGGAGTAATGATGAATGCAGTGCAGGAGATGATGAAGGGATTCATGGGAGAGGGAGCAGTAGGAGGTAGGCTTACTGGGTCTTGTGATGGGCCAAGAGTGGTAAAGAAAGTGGAAGAGCGAGTGGACGAGAGTACAAGTGACGAAGGTGATTTGGTTGTGATAGGTAAGGGAAAGAAGGGAAGACACAGGATAAGGGTAAACCTGAGGACAAGAATAAGGAGGCTGAGGAAAAGAAGAAGACTAAGGGAAAGAATGCTAGTAAGGGTAACGGACAGGATGAGACTAGGACTGAATACATGGGGAAAGGGCTGAGAGTGATTTAGATAGCAGTGAGTGGAAACAGTGGGAAAGGGGTAGAAAGAAGGCAAGAAGAACGTAGTCAAGAGTATGGACGTGAGTATGGAAGTTGGATTCGCTGTATTTTTCAGGGAAGAGAGAGAGGGTAGTTGGTGGTTGAATGGTTAACAATTGGATTGGCTATTGGTGAGTTCTGAGTTGTGTGCTGGTGCTGTTAGAGATCAGAGTTCTTTATTTCAGTCAGTCTTTGGTCAGTTTTTTAGGCAGAGCCTGTGAAGATAAGTAGTGTCGGCAGCGATCTATGAAGTGTTGGAGGCATTGAAAGTCAGTTGAGTTGTGTTGTTGGTTTGTTGTTTAGTTGATGAGTTTGATATTGTTTGCTTAAGAGTTGTTGTGCCTGTGTTGTTAGATTTGTTGTGCTTTGAGTGTTACAGATGTGGTAAGCCAGGACACAGGAAGAATGAAAGTCGGTGGGCGTTAGGAGCATGCTTCGGGTGTGGCCAAAGAGGGCATTTAGTGAGTGAGTGTAAAAAAGATAGAGATATTAGATGTTACAGGTGTGGATAGGTAGGGCACATAGCTAGTGGATGTTAGGGTTCCCATATGAATGTGGTTTGCGGCAACTGCAGGAAGAACGGACATTATGCTAGGATGCGGTCAAGACAGTGTGCGAAATGGTGTTTGAATGTCGAATGGAAGGTCACATGGCCGTGTGCGTAAGCGAAAGAGGATGAATCAGGTTGGTTTGGGAAATCCGGGAAACTAGGTGTTCAAGGGGATTCAGTTGGATTGGGTCCGTTTAGTAGTGGACAAGTGAGTTTGCAGGTAGAATGTGCGATGTGAGTGGTTTGAGGGGAGAATAAATTGTGAGCCGAGTGTCAGTGAGCAGATGGATCTGGAAGATCGGCAGTTGGTGTTGGTTGAGTATGGAAGAAAGAGGAAGAAGGTAAGGAAAGGGAATGAAAGGGAGAAACGTGAGCTGCATGATAGAGGGGTTAGTGTTGGGGTAAAAATGGTGGATAGGGCATGTAATAGGGATGACTTTGAGGGGAGGAATGATACATATAGCGTGTGTGGGTTTGAATTGTCAGGATTTAGTGATGTTTCATCAGGAAGGGAATCAGATGATAAGGATGTGGTTGGCAGTATGATTGAGTCTCATTGGGAGTTTGGCAGGAGTGTAAATGAGATAAGTGATTTGGTGGCAGAGTTACTAGAGATATTAGGACAAGAGTTAGAAGGGGTAGATGAGATAGTGAGTGGGATTTGGGAGGATAGTAGTGAGGGAGATGGTAATGGGAGTCTGAATGGAAGTGTGGTCTGGGAGAAGTGGATGGCGGTGTAACTGAGAATGTGTTTAAGAGCCCTCAAACAAGATCCAGGGGGCCTGTGTCCGAGCATCCGAGGGTGTTGCGGAAGGCTATTTAGTGTGGGTGTTGTGAGTGTAAGGAGACGTTGTCAGATGTAACGGGGGAGGAAATATGGAGGAGTTAGGGAGTTCCATTTGACAACGTTCGAGAGAGAGAGGGTGATTGGTGGTTGGATGGTTAACGATCGTATTGGCTGTTGGTGAGTTCTGAGTTGTCTGCTGGTGCTGTTAGAGATCAGAGTTCTGCATTTCAGTCAGTCTTTGGTCAGTTTTTTAAGCAGAATCTGTGAAGATAAGTAGTGTCGGCAGCGGTCTATGAAGTGTTGGAGGCATTGAAAGTCAGTTGATTTGTGTTGTTGGGTTGTTGTTTAGTTGATGAGTTTGATATTGTTTGCTTAAGAGTTGTTGTGCCTGTGTTGTTAGATTTGTTGTGCTATGAGTTTTTGTTGAGTTATATGTGAGTTGTTGTGGTTGTGAATTGTTGAGGGTTGTTGTTAGTGAGCTGTTGTGATTTCTTGGTGTTGTTAGTGGATGTGTGTTGGCTTGTTGTGTTGTTGGTTTTTGTTGTGTTGTTAGTGATTGTTTGTGCCGTGGTCTTTTGTTGTGGTTGTGTTCCTTGTTTGTTGTTAAGTTGTGGGCATGTGGTCCTTGGGTGTTGTTTGTTTGCTGTGCTGTTGAGTTGTGGTTGTATTCCTTGTTTGTTGTTGTGTTGTTGAGTTGTGGGGTCGTGGTCCTTGGGTGTTGTGTTGTTGGGTTGTGGGTTGTGGTTCTTGATTGCTGTCTTTGTTGTTGATGGTATCTCCGCGACCTCGACCGGCAGACAGCACAGCAAAGCCTGGAGTATCTGGAGTTGGGTGAGTACATGTGTTTGTGTTTTTATTTTTTGTTCTTTGTGTGGTTAAGTCAATTGTCCTGTGTATTCAGTAGTGTAAAGAGAAAAGTGTGACTGAAGGTGAGTTTGGTAGCCGGATTTATCAGGTTTATGTTGGGAGGATTTGCCCGCTTGTTTTTTAAGCTTGTGATAGCACCAGACAGTACTCGGTTACAATTCGGGAATACGTGTCCAAAGGTAGGTAAAAAGAGTACAAATGCATTAGAGAGAGAGAGAAAGAGAGAGAGTTTGTATTATATGCCTTGCGATGCTTGGAGAGCATGGAAGGGTAGTTGTGCTAGGTGTTATAACTGCAAAAATAAGTGGACGGAACTTAATTTCCTTGAGGAAATGAGTATGGAGCAAGCCTTGTGGACATGCGTTCTGAAAGGGGTTTAATTGATGGTATTACATGGTTCCCAAAGAAAAATATACAAAAATACACTTTGTAAATAGTAAACTTAGAGGGAAACAGCTGCTTAGCTTATGTACTGGTTCAGGAAGCCGAGGAACTGGAGATAGACCTGATCATTATTCACATAGATGGGAGTTCAGGTTTTAAAAAATTCATGAAAGCATTCTGCGTTTGGTATAACACGAAATGTCATTGTTAAATTCAATAGAATTCCGTTGCACCTCAGTGGCATGATCGTTAAGGTACTATTGGCCTGCCCCCTCAATGGCCGCGAGTTCGATGATTCTCAGGTATTCTACTGAGGTGTGAGAGAATTGTGTATTTCTGGTGATAGAAGTTCATTCTTGACGTGGTTCGGAAGTCACGTAAAGCCGTTGATCCCGTTGCTGAATAACCGTTACTGGTTCCATGCAACGTAAAAACACCATGCAAACAAATAAACAATAGAACTCCGTTAACTTTGAGGCGCGATTTTAGATCAGCTGTTGTCTGTCAACGCAAATCTCGTCAGACGTACCAACCAAACGTCTCAGCTAAACAGGTAACCAGAGTTGTTAGATAAGTCTTAAGGCCCCCATACAGTGAATGACTGTCTGAACGATTTTCGTTATTGACACACACACACGCACACTATTCAGACAGTACGAACGATCTCCGCACCGATTTCAGTCTGAACAAAGATTTTGTCTCGAGAAGACATGGCATCATCTCTAAAAGAGATAGCGTTATATCGGCAGACAAACCTATACATTGAACGATCTGTGTATGGCAGACTTAAAGTCGCAAGCCAGCAGCAACCTGGTCGTGACAGATTCCCGCTGAGATCGTTCAGACACGAAGCACCGTCCATTTTGCATTCAGACAAGACCATACAGTGTTTTTTGCGAACGATACAGACACTCGTTCAAACAATCGTTCAGTGTATGGGGGCCTTTAGCCTATGAGTCTCTTGAACACGAGCTTGCACGTAACTTCCCGGAATAATAAATAATAAAACAGCAAACGAAATAATGCCCCGAATAGAACGACTTCAAAATCAAGCACGCTATCATGGAAACTGAAACTCACCTCCGTAATTGAAGGCCAAGCATTCTAGAATCGAAGAGCATCTGAACGAACAGATGAGCAAGGGCGCTTGGTCTATTTTGACCAGGACTTGGCTGCTATCGGTGATGCGTCTTCCAGGTCCTGGAAAACCAAAGAAGAGGTCAGCTGTGAAAGGTCCTGTTATTTCAAAAGGGGTCTTTCACATTCGCAGTTTATCATTGATTCCCTTTCCCCTCCCGAGAGCAACCAGACTTACTGAACATCGCACTGAATCTCACTTATAGAAACAAACATCGCTGAGAGAGAAAAAGAGGAGACATACCTGTGTTCTTCCAATTAAAATCTGTGATTTCTGCTTTTGTTTGGGTGAGCAAGTAATGAAGTAAGAGTAATGTATATCCTCGTATCATGTTTACCCTCATCTTTAGCCGTTAATTGCCTGTAGAGGCTACGCTGTTCTGGCAAATCTGAAATGGACAGAGTAAGTTAAACACGGTGTCCATAAGGTCCCAGTACCATAACTGGTATTTATTGCTCAGAATGGTACTGAGACTTTATGGACACACTGTAGATGAAATATGAACATAAATACTCTTCCTCCAGAGGCACAAGCTTCAAAAATGAATCCAAGTAAAAATGTCATAGGAAAAAAGTCACAGGAAAACAAATCAATCAATAATCCTCCCTAGATAGTGATGACCCCCCAAGGGTTTTAATCCGGTATGTATCCACCTTTGCAAAGGTGTGCTTAGTACAGTGGTTCTCAACTTTTTCACTCCATTCCCCCCTTCATGAATTCTCAACATTCGTGTGGATCCCCTTCATTGGTCTCCCAAATCCCACCCCCCCAAAAAAAAGCCCAAAAAAAAGGAAAAAAAAAAATAATAATTAATAAATAAAATGTTGATGAAGAGAACACCCTTGCTTTATTACGAAGTTTAGTCATAATTATCTTATATTTGATAGATTTCTGTGATATGCTTAACTTACATCCCTAGACTACGAAAGACTAGCGGACAATAGCAAATTTTAATTTGGTTGGGAAAAAGTTGAATTAACGTCTGCATGTTTTATCACACATCAGTGGGAAGGCTGATGTTGTTTCTTTTCAGTCAGCTGACGAATCCCAGGTTGTCACTGACAATGCACATCTCGTGTCGGGATCCACATCCACATCCAATCAGTTCCGGCTCTGATTCTTGATTTGTAGAAGGGTGGAGAAACCAGACTCACATAAATAGATAGTTGAAAAAGGCAAGAGTAGTCGAAGTGCAATCTCGCTGACTTTTGGATATGACGGATGCATCGAACACCAGAATACATTCAGAGATCTTTCTTCATGGAGATCTTTAGCAGCAGAATACGCGTTCGTTCTCCGCGTTTTCTATCACACCTACACTGCACAAACAATTACAATTTCGCACACACATACATACACATGTACACACACAAACATTCGTAACAATGTTATTTAACAAAATTTGATTGTCAACTTAATCAATTAAACAAGAAAATCTTTGCCAAGACAGTACTGCAAGTTTTTTTTTTTTTTTTTTTTTTATTCAGATTCCTAACATGGCCCCCCTAAATTCTTGCCAGGCCCCAAGGTTGAGAACCACTGGTTTAGTACAAGCCCGTTAGGGGTTTCCGTATGAAATATAAACAAAAGACTAAATAATCGAAAGATAATGGCCCCCAAGAAATACTCATACCTGGCTTTCCTTTCAGAAGGCAACCTTGATTTCTGTTTTTAATACTGCTACCAAATTCTGCGAATTAATCGAGGTCACCGGTGAAAAATCATTTGTCAGCTGTCCTTTTTTTCAACCTGCAACAGAATTTTAGCGAAAATACTATGATGTAATCCACCTCCATATTTACCATATTTCACATTACGTCTTAAGTTTAGATTCATATATCTTTTCTCTTTCTGGAAAATCAACTTCTGTGACGTCAATTCGATTATAACAACCTGTTGTTTTTGCCATTTTCTCATGCGATTTGGAATGCCTGTCAAAGCTTTTCCTGTCTACGAAAACGACAAAAATTCAGTTCTCATGGACTCGTCCACAAGTGAAATCATGGATTTTTTCCCTTTATTTAACTTTAAAAAATAGGTACGAACAAAACGACGAACTCTTAATCTATAAATGTAATCATTATGGCCCAGTCTCATAAAGACTAATTTAACAACTATACATGGAGCTTCGGACACAACGGAACCGGTTGAGCTGAGCACAGCGTCCGTTGCAGCTGGCGGGAATAATAACTTTGAATTATCAGTGACTCGGTTATCATCGTTAGCGGTCTTTATCTCAGTTTCGGTGTCATTAATGTTGATGATTGAAGCCTACACTATTTTCGCAGTGCTGTGTTTCAGT
The DNA here is from genome assembly GCF_015104395.2 of Macrobrachium nipponense. Taxonomy (NCBI): domain Eukaryota; kingdom Metazoa; phylum Arthropoda; class Malacostraca; order Decapoda; family Palaemonidae; genus Macrobrachium; species Macrobrachium nipponense. Next base: position 4,434,810 of record NC_087210.1, on the reverse strand, counting down.
CGTTAATACATTAGTGAGGTTTTCCTAAAGGTAGCAGGTAAACAGTCTTCGGTACATATAGGTCTAGTTTCCTAAACCATGTCGTCGGTGCCAGTCAGTCGAAAGGAAAGAGTGTGTGTCCTGTTTAATTCTAGCCCAATTAGGCTAGGCCTAACTGGAGATTCTCTAGAATTCATTTATGGTACGGAAGTTTAGTTTAAGGCTGGAATATTATAATAGATTTCGGGTAGCTTGTCTTGGTGCGATGTGGTTGTTGACACTTGCCAATGAATATATGTTCCATTTAGTGTTAAAAGATTTTTTTATATATATAATCTTTTGCCAAAGAATGAAATATGTCATGTTACGTATTTCTTACGAGGTCAAAGTGACACTCGTTTAAACAGTTGGAGAGAACTAACTTGGTAACGTGACCTACCTTTCATGGTTCTCTCTGAGTGTCACCGTCTGAAGCTAGCTGAAGATCAAATATAAAACTCTAGGCTAATTCAAACTCCCGCTATTACAAAAATATACTTTTTATTTCCCAAAAAATAGCTAACATGAAAATGGAATAAAATATGTTAAGATTGTTTTAAAAAATGAACGTTAAACTATCATATTCTTCCCAAAATCATATCTAAGTAAGAATCCCCTCTTATCTCTTTCCGTCCAAAATTTCATATTCTATCAAAAGTTAAAACAAGTCAAGAGAAATCCCATTTTTCTATATGGTGACTTCGAATTCATCTGAAATAAAGAGACCATAATTATCAGACAATTGAACATAAAAGTTCGTCAATAAAATGTGTGTCGCACCTCACTACCCTTATTTAAAAGCTAAATTTAATGTCACTAGAAATGCATTAACTTTGCCTAAGTTTTCCATTTTACCTTTCAGCAGACCTCCAACGCCTCTTCTGTGGCGTGTTCCACACACAGCCAATATCAGGTAGTAATTCTAATCCTCATACCAGAGATTATAACTCATTTTCTAGGCGTGTTTTAGGTATGTCACATACCTGATTAAATAGCTAGCCTAGGATCATCAGATATATGCACCAGTTTACTAATTATGTTCTGTTGAATTAAGAGTATAATATTAAAATCCATCATATATAAGGCCAAGCTGGCAAAATGTTTAACTGACTTCGAACTATCTGCAATACCGACCGGTGTACAGTCATCAAAAATATCATACTTGGTTTATATCTATAGATCTTGTTTGGTACTATTGCATTTCCAATAATACACTCGAAGGTTTAGACCTCACAGGGGAATAGCCCTAGTTACACTAAACATAATGAATAGCATATATATATATATATATATATATATATATATATATATATATATATATATATATATATATATATATATATATTCTTTTATTTTAAATGCTTATAATCATTCATTTTGTTTGAGATGAAAATCTTAAAGGCGCTGGTAGAGGGAAAAGATGGATATATATATTCAAATAGTGGGGTTGATAACCTTAGCTCTTGCCAGTTAGAGACAGGTGCAAACGCTGGATTCTTCGGAGATGCTGAGATAAAAAACAGATAGAAAACACGCCGTGTGCATAAACGAGGTCGTTGATGCATTTCAGAGACATGAGGTAACCACGGGAAGGGTTACCAAGTTACATTGTATTTCAAGTAGCATGCGTGTATCCGTATGTCTGTTAGTGGGCGTACATTCGTACATACGTATGTACGAATGTACGCCCACTAACAGACATACGGATACACTCATTCATTTTGTTTGAGATGAAAATCTTAAAGGCGCTGGTAGAGGGAAAAGATGGAATATATATATTCAAATAGTGGGGTTGATAACATTAGCTCTTGCAAGTGAGAGACAGGTGCAAACGCTGGATTCTTCAGAGATGCTGAGATAAAAACAGATAGAAAACACGCCGTGTGCATAAACGAGGTCGTTGATGCATTTCAGAGACATGAGGTAACTTGGTAACCCTTCCCGTGGTTACCTCATGTCTCTGAAATGCATCAACGGCCTCGTTTATGCACACGGCGTGTTTTCTATCTGTTTTTTATCTCAGCATCTCCGAAGAATCCAGCGTTTGCACCTGTCTCTAACCGGCAAGAGCTAAGCTTATCAACCCCACTATTTGAATATATATATCCATCTTTTCCATCTACCAGTGCCTTTAAGATATTCATCTCAAGCAAAATGAATGAATGTAAGCATTTAAAACAAAACTAATTATATATATATATCATATATATATATATATATATATATATATATATAGGTATATATATAGATATATATAGTATATATGTATATATATTATATATATATATATATATATATATATATATAGTATATATATATATAGATAGGCGATTATTATGTTTAGTGTAACTAGGGCTATTCCCCCGTGAGGTCTAAACCTTCGAGCGTACTATTGGAAATGCAATAGTACCAAACAAGATCTATAGATATAAACCAAGTATGATATTTTTGATGACTGTACACTGGTCGGTATTGCAGATAGTTCGAAGTCAGTTAAACATTTTGTCAGCTTGGCCTCATATATGATGGATGTTAATATTATACTCTTAATTCAACAGAACATAATTAGTAAACTGGTGCATACATCTGATGATCCTAGGCTAGCTATTTAATCAGGTATGTGATATACCTAAAACAAGCCTAGATATTTCTTTTATTTACTTGACGTGTTTCGTTCATCTGAGGGACTATAGTTCTCAGTTTGATAAAAAATTATTAAAGGTGGCGAAAGTGCCCATAGGCTTAAGACGAAGGAATACACTGGTGCGAGTGTTGACATAGTTTAATCGATCGATTCTTCGGATTTAGTTGTCGAAATCTCGAACGATGAAGACATTTTTTATAGACTTTTCATTCGTAGTGAAAGAGGATATTGGTTTTCGGTAGTTTGGTAGATAATATATTCTTTAAGTATTTTACCAGAGTAAAGTTGGTTTTTGCCGGTGGATTCTAGCCAGAACTCCGACCGTTTGCATCTTCCAGTTAGACTCATTCAAACTAAAGCGACATTATTGCAGTCGCTGGATATTTTATGCCATTAAGGCCCTCATACACTGAACGATTGTCTGAAAGACTGTCTGTATCGTTCGCAAAAACAGTGTGTGTGGGCTTGTCTGAATGCAAAAGTGGGCGGAGCTTCGTGGTCTGAACGATCTTAGAGGGACTCTGTCACGACCAGGTTGCTGCTGGCTTACGGCTTAAGTCTGTCATACACAGATCGTTCAATGTATGGGTTTGTCTGCTGATATAACTCTATCGCTTGCGTCTCTTCTTAAAGGGCCTTGATGCCATCCATGTCTTCTCGAGGCAAAATCTTTGTTCAGACTGAAATCGGTGCGGAGATCTTTCGTACTGTATGAATAGTGTGTGTTTGGGTCGATAACGACAATCGTTCAGACAGTCGTTCAGTGTATGGGGACCTTTAGGCCGAGATGGCTTAAGTGCATTAGGGTTACTAGGCTCACACGCTTGATTGACTCACAACATTAATAGCTTTTCAAACACTTCGCTTTGGAAGGCTATCGTGGTCAATATGGATCTGGATAATGAAAGCTTCGAGGAATCTGTATATGTACTTTTAAAATCACGCCAATATTAATTGATTCTGGATGAACGTACTAATGCTTTCAGTGTAAAGCAACTGGTTTCTTCATTTTCTTAAATATTTCTTTATTTTGATATTGATTTTATTACGAATGACATAATTTTTTCTTTTTCTTTGTCGTATTGGTTTCATCTTCATCAAGTACTTTGAAAATCAATGTTTTTTTTATATATCAAAAAACCTACGAAAAATCTTCTCCAGGATCATGTGTTATCAAAAATGAAATTCCAAGTTATACAGGGTGTCCATAAAGTTCTAGTACCATCACAAGTATTTATTGCTCAGATGGTACTGGGACTTTATGAACACTCTTCATGAAGAATCCTTAGCAACGTTATAACGCCATTAAAAAGGGAGGGGGGTAGATGGGTAGGTTGGGTTGTTAGTTAATGAAAGCTATACGGTTAGAAAGAAAGAAAATGTTCGCGTGGCCATAAAAACCGCTAAATGGAGAATTCCCAGTCAGTAATTTTACAGTATCGACGCTTTAAAAAAAAATAAAACAAAAAGGCTCTCGAGCTTCCTAATTTAGAAATGTTGTTTGGAATCGATCGTGGTTCCCGAACATTATGAGTTTGCAATTGCTTTTATTCTTGGAAAATGAGTTTTGCAAGATAGTTTATTAAACATACGTTGCGCCTAAAAGATTATAAGACTGTATTTTGAAATTTATGATGTATATGTATGTTGGTATTCACTTGCAGTTTGCCAATACGTATTTTATACACACTTGCAGGTGCATAAATATGCTTTTATATCAATACCAATGATTGATTGCGCACACGCAAGCACTATTGTGCATGTGCTTGATAGTGCATGTGTGCTTTTGTGCAGGCAGTCATTCGTAATTATGCAAAAGCATATTTAAACATTCACATGTGTGTGCATAATACTGGTCATTTGTTCATATTTCATACCGTATTGTGTGTGAATCGTCAATGTATGTATATAATATATATCTATATATATATATATATATACATACATACAATACATATATATGTATATATTTGTGTGTGTATGTATGGTTTATACTGAAAAAGGAATATATGGACTTACGATGCATAAATAGTTTTATTACTGAAAAAAGGCCAGAGGAAAGCGTGAATTAAAAATTATCAAAGAAAACTGGCTGATAAGTAAAAGAAAAAAAACGCAGACCACTTGACATTTAATAGTATAAAAATTGTGAAATCAAGGACTGTGTAATGGAGTCAATCAATGCATTAGCATGAGCAAAAATGGTGCTAGATTGGCCCACTGAATTAAGCCATTAATTAGATGTTTAATGTTCCCAAGAGCATATATATATATATATATATATATATATATATATATATATATATATATATATATATATATATATAACTGAATCACGAAAATATGAAACGTGATGACTTATATAAATAAAGGCAAAATCCACGTAGGAAAATGAAACAATGGAGTGCCGTTGCAAGGCCTTTCGGTTTCTCGTCCTTGGCTAAGCAGACTGATAAAAATATGAAAATAATAAAAATAAAAAGTTAGGAAAGGAAGCTCGTATAAATGACGGGTAGGGATTATAAAGGGAAATACGTACCCGGAATCCAACAAAGATGAAGAATTAGTAGACCTACCCAAAACAGGGGTACAATTTAAAAGCAGGGACGAGACAATTAAAAGCTTATGCAGGGAGGTGACTGACCACACACACACACACACACACACACACACACACACACACACACACACACACATATCTCTTGCTCGATATATATATATATATTTATATTTTCTTTCGCCTTTTCATTAATAATAATTTTTTGGGAGAATTTGTGAAAATTTCATGATATTAAGTTGTATGTGCTTCCTTGTCTTTTCAAAATGTACTGTTTTCTGGAAAAATAACCTGTTTACCGCGTGTGTACCCTCCAAGGTGTGGCTACCCTCAGGCGTTCCCTCATTTCTGTTAGAGTGAAATGGACCTTATGGCTAATCTTGTAGTGTCAGTTTGGATATTAAGCCTTCTTTTGACTATGTTTTCCTCTGTAAAATCAGTTTGCCTTAGTAAAGGGGACTGAACAGGACCGAAAGTACTTGGCTATCTTGCGTTTTTATTTTTTCCTTCGTGGCAAAAAACCTTTATATATAATATATATATATATATATATATATATATATATATATATATATATAAAGGTTTTTTGCCACGAAGGAAAAAATAAAAACGCAAGATAGCCAAGTACTTTCGGTCCTGTTCAGTCCCTTTACTAAGGCAAACTGATTTTACAGAGGAAAACATAGTCAAAAGAAGGCTTAATATCCAAACTGACACTACAAGATTAGCCATAAGGTCCATTTCACTCTAACAGAAATGAGGAAACGCCTGAGGGTAGCCACACCTTGGAGGGTACACACGCGGTAAACAGGTTATTTTTCCAGAAAACAGTACATTTTGAAAAGACAAGGAAGCACATACACTTAACATCATGAAATTTTCACAAATTTTCCCAAAAAATTATTATTAATGAAAAGGCGAAAGAAAATATAAATATATATATATATATCGAGCAAGAGAAAGAGAGCGAATCGAACCAGAGGAAGAAGAGAGAGAGCGAGAGAGAGAGAGAGAGAGAGAGAAATAATAACTATATACATGTGGGACTAATTTATTAGTAGTTCATTTATTTTAAAGTCCTTCATAAACATCTTACAAATATATGGGTCCAAATGGTACATTCCTGGACCAAGAGTTAGGTTGTTTTTATTAGTGATTTGTATAATTGCCGATTCCAGTAAATTTCTTGAAACAATCATTAGATCTAGTAATTAAAGAGGTATCACCCCAATTAATACAATGAAATTTTTCACTCAGATGGATAAACAGTGCATTTGAAGTCTGGGCTGCTCTAACTGAATACATATGCTGCTCAATACGAACACATAAATTTTTACTAGACTGACCAATGTAAAACGATGGGCATTCCTTACAAGGAATTTTGTGAATGATGTTGTTATTTGTTACGGGACTATTCTTAATTAGCATATCTTTAATGGTATTGTTATAAGAGAACACTACATTAACTTGATTTTATGGTTTCAAATCCACGAAAATAAGGTAAGCTAAGTACATTTTTAGGCATTTCTTTTTCATTAATAGCAACACTATAAAACTTTTTGTGAGCTTTTTGATTACATAAATCAATTAAATGAGGTGGGTAGCATAGATCGTTTCCTATCTTTTTTATGTATTCTATTTCTTGGTCAAGATATTGTGGACTCATGATACGCAAAGCGCGTAGGAACATAGAAGAAAAAATTGAAATTTTAATATTAAGATGGTGGCCAGAATAAAAATGTACATATGTTAAATTATTTGTGGGTTTTCTATAAATACTGAATTTGCATTGGAAAGATTCTCTATGTATTAATACATCTAGGAAAGGGGTGACATTGTTATTTTCGATTTCAACAGTGAATTTTATGGATGGCACTAAATTATTCAATTTAGACAGTAAATCATTTACACCGATACCAACAGGTAAGACTACTAAGATATCATCGACATATCGGTACCATTTTAAGGGGACAAGTGTGATATTCAGGAGGCGTTGTCTCTCAAAAAATTCCATATATAAGTTTGAAAGGAGAGGTGATAAAGGGTTACCCTTGGCCATACCAAATATTTGTTGGTAATATTCTCCATTAAAAATAAATCAGCAATCACAAATACATAACTTAATCAAGGAAATTATGTGACTAATGGACATAGGCAATTCATGCAGTACAAGTTCATTACTTAAATATTCTAGCACAGTCAATAGGGACTTTTGTAAACAAGGAACATACATCAAAACTGACAAAGATATCGCTAGGGTTTAGTACAATGTTATTTAATTTTTCCACAAGATCAAGAGAATTCCGGATGTGTGAATTAGATACAGTTCCTAGTAGCTTTAGGGCGGGGATAAAACAATTTTTAAGTAAGATATTTAGATAGTTTATAAGCAATTGATCCTACAGTACTAATAATTAGGCGCATAGGTTTGTTTTCCTTATGAATTTTGACTAGGCCATATAAATAAGATAATGAGGGACACTTTACAGTTAACTTACACAAAAGTTCATTTTTATCTTTAAGAATTTGTTTGATATTGATATTAAAGTTTTTTATTACTTGGTCCAACGGATTTTTTGCGAGTTTTTGGTAAGTTATTTCATCTTCTAGTAAAGTATGCATGCGTGATATGTAGTCAGTTTTATCCAGAACCACTAAACTATTGGATTTATCAGCCTTGGTAATGTGTAAGCTATTATCACTCTTCAATTCTGTTCAACTTTTTCTGTAGCGAGCGGGGAAGTTATTTTCATGATAGGCATGTGTAGCACTATATGTCATGCCTTTGATAATGTCTAAATGATTTTGTGGTAGGTCACAGTATTTTTCAAACTTATACAGAGATGTCGCTATTGATAAAGCTGAGGGTTTGTTACAAATGAAGAAAGACAACCCAAAGCCTAATGCACGCACTGCATTATCACTTATTTGTTTGCTTGATAAATGCACCACACAATCACTTCTAGCATTATTGGTCCAACCACTGTTGTTGATAAGGTTGTTTAATTTTCTGTCCAGTTTTCTAAACAAAGTGTCTGTAGTTCTGTGAAGTTTTCCATATATTTCTTGCCTTAATGCGACAGTGATTGAGCCCAATAATGCTAAAAGTGATTGTGTGGTGAATTTGAAAAGAAAAAGTTGAAAAGAATTGAAGAGTGATAATAGCTTACACATTACCAAGGCTGATAAATCCAATAGTTTAGTGGTTCTGGATAAAACTGACTACATATCACGCATGCATACTTTACTAGAAGATGAAATAACTTACAAAAAACTCGCAAAAAATCCGTTGGCCCAAGTAATAAAAAACTTTAATATCAATATCAAACAAATTCTTAAAGATAAAAAAGAACTTTTGTGTAAGTTAACTGTAAAGTGTCCCTCATTATCTTATTTATATGGCCTAGTCAAAATTCATAAGGAAAACAAACCTATGCGCCCAATTATTAGTACTGTAGGATCAATTGCTTATAAACTATCTAAATATCTTACTAAATTGTTATCCCCGCTACTAGGAACTGTATCTAATTCACACATCCGGAATTCTCTTGATCTTGTGGAAAAATTAAATAACATTGTACTAAACCCTAGCGATATCTTTGTCAGTTTTGATGTATGTTCCTTGTTTACAAAAGTCCCTATTGACTCTGTGCTAGAATATTTAAGTAATGAACTTGTACTGCATGAATTGCCTATGTCCGTTGGTCACATAATTTCCTTGATCAAGTTATGTATTTGTGATTGCAGATTTATTTTTAATGGAGAATATTGTACCAACAAATATTTGGTATGGCCATGGGTAACCTTTTATCACCTCACCTTTCAAACTTATATATGGAAGTTTTTGAGAGACAACACCTCCCGAATATCACACTTGTCCCCTTAAAATGATACCGATATGTCGATGATATCTTAGTAGTCTTACCTGTTGGTATCGGTGTAAATGATTTACTGTCTAAATTGAATAATTTAGTGCCATCCATAATATTCACTGTTGAAATCGAAAATAACAATGTCATCCCTTTCCTAGATGTATTAATACATAGAGAATCTTTCCAATGCAAATTCAGTATTTATAGAAAACCCACAAATAATTTAACATATGTACATTTTTATTCTGGCCACCATCTTAATATTAAAATTTCAATTTTTTCTATGTACATACGCGCTTTGTGCATCACGAGTCCACAATATCTTGACCAAGAAATAGAATACATAAAACAGATAGGAAATGATCTATGCTACCCACCTCATTTAATTGATTTATGTTATCAAAAAGCTCACAAAAAGTTTTATAGTGTTGCTATTAATGAGAAAGAAATGCCTAAAAATGTACTTAGCTTACCTTACTTTCGTGGATTTGAAACCATAAAATCAATATTTAAATCGTTTAATGTTAATGTAGTCTTCTCTTATAACAATACCATTAAAGATATGCTAATTAAGAATAGTCCCGTAACAAATAACATCATTCACAAAATTCCTTGAAAGGATTGCCCATCGTTTTACGTTGGTCAGTCAAGTAAAAATTTATGTGTACGTATTAAATAGCATATGTATTTAGTTAGAACAGCCCAGGCTTCAAATGCACTGTTTATCCATGTGAGTGAAAAATCTCATTGTATTAATTGGGATGATACCTCGGTAATTGCTAGATCTAATGATTATGTTTCAAGAAATTTACTGGAATCGGCAATTATACAAATCACTAATAAAAACAACCTAAATCTTAGTCCGGGAATGTACCATTTGGACCCATATATTTGTAAGATGTTTATGAAGGACTTTAAAATAAATGAACTACTAATAAATTAGTCCCACATGTATATAGTTATTATTTCTTTCTATCTCTCTCTCTCTCTCTCTGGTTCGATATTCTCTCTCCCTCTTTCTCTTGCTCGA
>NC_087210.1:4382189-4417189 GCF_015104395.2 Macrobrachium nipponense | reverse complement strand
TTTTGGCTATAAAAGGGGCAGTGTTGGAACTGATATGGAGATTATTGAAAGGGGGTGCATTTGACAGTGCTAATGGTGATGATACTGGGGATATGGGGAGTGGTAATATCAAAACCCACACTGATGATACGGGGAATAACTGCAGTGATGTTAAACGAGATATTGGAGGCCACGGTGGTAACAATTTTGGTGGATGTGACAATGGCATTGTGGGTGTTGTTACTGATACTAATATTGATATTACTGATACTAACAATGGGGTGGATGTAGTGAGAACCACTGGTGGTGATATTTATGGGATCGTGGAGCAGGGAGGTACTAACCACAAATATAAATGTGTTTTATCAGAGGATGTTGTTTGAATGCCAGGTTCAAAGACTATGGTAAAAGTCAAGTTGAGGGAAGTGAGAAAGCCCGCGGATGTGTGCGTAATTGGGATAGTGAGAAACTAAGAGGGATTATTAGCACGGCATCAGTGAACAGTGTATCAAACACTGGTGTTACATGGATAGAATTACTGAACTGTAATGATACAGTTAGGAAATACCAAAGGAATACATATGTGGTAGATCTGCAAGATTTGAGTAATGACAGTGGTTCAGTGGCTATTGTAGAAGGGAAATCTGAGTTTTTAGAGGCAGAAATGCAATCAAGGAAGCAAATATTTAGAGAACATTTAGCTAATGTGGATTATAGTGAGCATGTTGAACGGTAAGAGAGCTCTTGGCAGATTTTGGTGATACAGTAGCCTTACAAGGTGATAAAACTGGGATTGACTAATGTGTTAGAACTTAAGGTAAACTTAGAGAATGGCACAAAACCTATTTATATTCCTGTATACCGCATACCTTTCAAAATCAGAGAACAGGTAGAGAAAGAGGTCAATAAATGGGAAGAAGAAGGAATCATTAGGCCTAGTGTGTCTCCATACAACTTTCCTCTGTTAGCAGTGCCTAAGAAGGACGGTTCTGTCCGTGTATGCATCAATTTTAGACGTTTAAATGAAAAAACAATCCCTGACCGTTATCCAGTCGCATGCATACCAGATCTTTTTGTAGAAATCGGGGGACATAATATTTATAGCTCAATTGATTTAGCGCAGGGTTTTCTGCAGGTCCCTTTAGTGAGAGTAGTAAGGAATATACAGCTTTTTCAGTGCCCAAGGGACCCTATGAATTTACGCGGATGCCGTTTGGTTTATCGGGCAGTCCGATGACTTTTACCAGGTTGGTGAACACAGTTTTGCACGAGTTATTGGGTAAAAAATTTTTTTATATATGGATGACATATTAGTCACAACAGCAGGGTTGAAAATTAAGCTAGCTAAGTGTTCATTCTTGAAAAAGCAAATCACATATTTGGGCCATGTCATATCCAAGGAAAGGGTTAGAGTAAATGAAGATAAAGTCAAAGCAATAGCGAATTTTCACAACCCGAGATCAAAGAAAGAAATAAAGTCATTCCTAGGTATTGCCAGTTTCTTTCGTAGGTTTGTGAAAGGGGTTTCTAACATAGCAACTCCCCTAACAGATATATTGCGGAAAGACGTTCAATTTCAATGGGGGAAACCCTAGAGTGAGAGTCTTTAAAAACTTAAGGACACGTTAATGAATCCCCCAGTTCTGAAATGTCCAGATTTCAGCAAACCATTCATATTAGTGACTGATGCCAGTCAGGAGGGTATAGGTGCTTGCCTTATGCAAAAGTTTGATGGGAAATTCATTCCTATACCCTTTTATAGCAGGAAGTTTAGGACAAAGGGCACCAATGAAAGATCAATGGTTACCATAGATAAAGAAGCCTTTGCAATGGTATCAAGTTTTGTTCATTTTAAGATGCTACTGATGGGGAATAAAGTAGAAGTCCTTACAGACCACAAGCCATTATTGGAACTTTTTAATAAGCCCGATTTGTCACCTCGATTGCTTCTAACTATCAGAGACTTCGATGCAAAGCTCAAATATATAGAAGGCAAATTAAATGTAGTAGCGGACGCCCTTAGTAGAAGTTTTTATGACACAGAAGGATTTCAAGTTGCGCTAGTCACTAGCAATTCTATACAATGGGATATGGGTCTCATAGAGCAAAGGCAGGATGAAGATGAAATTTTGGCAGACGCAAAAGCGTTTCTTAGAGGGGAATTAGTCAGGAAACGTTATAAGTTACCCTTTTCAGTTTTAGAGTTAGAAGGTAATCTGTTGGTCAGGAAAATTAAATATAAATTGAGAACTAGTGAAAGTAAAGGAGACACGACACAGATCGTAATTCCGATAGTCCTAATTCCAGTGATTTTGGATATAGTACATTGCAGGTTCGGTAGTCCACACTTGGGGATAGAAAAAACGTATAATGAGGTGCGTGCTAAATATATTTGGAAAAACATGGGGAGAGATGTGGAAAATTTTGTGAAAAACTGTACAGTATGCAATGCTTGCAAACCTGTAAGGATAACTTCCTGCAAATTAGGGTCATATCCAATACCAAGTAGACATTTTCAGAGAATGAAAATCCTAGGAAATTTTTGTGATTCTAGATATGCGAATAAGTACTTGTTAGTAATAATAGATGAACTTACGAGGATAGTAGAAATTTTTCCGCGTAAGCATAAAACAGCTGAAGAAGTAGCTGTAGCATTTTTCAATGGTATCATTTGCAGATATGGCTCACCCGAGGTTTTATTGACCGACAATGGCAGAGAATTTGTAAACAAAACTTTAGAATGTTTGGTGGAAGTCATGGGGATACAGAAAGTAACAATTATTCCATACAGACCTGAAGCTAATGTGTTGTGTGAACGATCAAACAGGAAAGTGCTCGAAGCTCTCAGGAAGACTAGGTGGTAATGATAAAAACTGGGATAGATATATTGATGTTGTTAGACATAATATTAACACTATGGTTAGTGATTCCATTAAAATGTCTCCATTTGAAGCTTTGTTTGGTTGCCCAGCATGAGACACATTCGATCTGTTAACCATACCTCATCATGGGGAAGATACAATTGAAGCATAAATATCTACAGCGAGAGAGAGACATGCTTGTCCCAGCCGTAATCTCGAGGCCACAACCCGAGAAATGGTAGAAAGAAGTAATAGCAGAACATCTGGTCCTAAAATCAATGTGGGAGACAAGGTATTTCTGAAAATCAACGTGAGAAATGAACTAAATTACAAATTGGGTCCGAAATTTGAGGGTCCTTTTAGAGTCGTTGAGGAAAAGACTGGAAACAGATTTGTAGTCTTAGAGGAAAAAACAGGTCGGTCGAAATTAACCCATATGTCAAAACTGAAAAGAGTTGGTTGTGGTAACTAATATCATGTTGCGCAGTTGCAATTTTTTTTCTTGTTTCGCAAGTTGATGGTGAAATGTGTTTAGTCAGTTTAATTTTTTAATGTTTGTCTTTCTTTCATTTCTTCTACTATTTTTCTTATTATGCTCAAACTGCGGCGATTTGGCATAAAAACCAGTGGTAATTATTTCACGTGGAAAATCGGGTTGAAAAGTACTATGGCAAATTTCTGTTAAGCTGAGAAATATTATGACAAGCCTATGGTGGTTCCTGTGTGTATGGGTTTATTGGGTTTCAATTTTTGCGGCTTTTTGGGTGTGAATTTTTAGGGTTGAATTTTTTTTTTTTTTTTGTGGCTATAATCTTTGGCAGTGGATTTTTTTTTTTTTTTGTGGTTATAATTTTTGGCGGTGATCTGTGGTTTTACGAGCCGAGAAGGGGATATTGTGGTCCTTTTGGTTTTATGGGTCCCTATGAAGAGGTTGTATTTTTATATTCACCAGTGGTTATATTTGGTGGTAGATAATGGTTGAATTGTGGTTTTCTGTGGTTTATATCCCGACTAGGTGGTTATGTGGTTTTATATACTTGTGGTAGTATCAGTAAATGGTTTATGTTTTCGAGGACAATTTTTTGGGTACCTTTGTGGATGTCCTAGGGATAATTTTGTGGAATATGGTTATATAGTATCGGTAAAGAATTTTTGGGCCATTTGAAGAATAACGATTTCTGAGGTTGCAAGTCTGACTAGACTCACAGATTTGCACTGTTTTTAGGGATGTCAATTATGACATTCCATGGGGATGAGTGTAAGGGGTCAATTCTGGTGGATAGGATATGTTGCGGCAGCAAATTCCGTAATGATACATACTGCATTTATGTGGAAAAGCGCTGGATTATATATATGTTTTTTTCTCTCTCCATGTACATTTTGTAGTGGGAAAAGTTCAATTATTATTTTTTTTTCCTACAAGGGATATTTGTAATCGGGGTTAAGCTTTACATAGCATTTCTATTATAGACAGGAGGTAGAATTTATCGGGATATATGTGTCAGATAGAAGGGGTATTCGGCATTATATTTGATGGAGGTTAACTATATAAACAATACAAGGGTTTTGCTGTATAGACGTTATGGGGGTTTTGAGAGTATATTTGTCAGATCTAAGATTACTTGTGAGGATTCAGTGGGTATAAAGATCATATTTTGTTTTGGTGAGGAATTTTTAATGATTGACTGAGATTGGGTATGTTAGTTAATGACAGATTTGTGTGGTAAAGCAAGACTTTAGTTATTCTATGATCATGTAGACTTTTCAAATATGGACACGATGACTTTAGAGAATTCCCAACTTCATGTGATGGTGACGATGGTTCTACAATACCAGAGGTCGAATCTACACACGAGCGACAATGTTATGGATCGCCTTTGCAATGGACGAGATGTCGCTGGTGGATCGTCTCAGGATATGTTCTGGGACAAATCAGGAGTCTACAATTTTCTACGAGGCGGGTGCAAGACGCACTTGCATGGAAGTCACAGGCTACTTCCTTGACAACGAGGTGGTTTTTACGGTTCCTTCATCGGAAGACGTTGAATCTACAGTTCGGTGACAGGGGGTGTTGGATACACTTACAGGTGATGTAAAGATGGGAGGACACTCTTTGATTGCTTGTGTCATTGTACAGAACACACCTGGGGTAGGTTTGAGAACGCCCATCACAAGGTAGAGTAATACGAGACTTTGGAAAAGTTACCCTTTGAAGTGAAAAGAGAAAGAGAAGTGCAGTCCGTACACATTCATTTTAATTAACTTTTACATGTGGAATGGTGTAATAAATATGTCTCTTTATTTCAGATGGGTTCATGGCACCATATAAGAGAATGGGTTCTCTAAAGACTTTAATGGCCATTTTAATGGCGTAGTTAATCAGACAGTGAGATTTTAGGGGGTGTTTACTTAAACCTGGTTCAGGAGAGGAAAATGACAGTTTACAGTTTTTTGGGGGGGTCAGACTTTATTCTTTTAATTCCACTTAATGTATTCATTTTGTGCCATTTAATGTTAGCTAATTTGGGAAATAAAAAGTATATTTTTGTATCTACAGGGATTCATTAGCCCAGTTTGCATTTTTAGCTCGCTCACGCCAGAACGACGATCAGCGAACGAGGTAAGGGTAATTGCCTGTTTGTTTAATTTGTTTAAACGAGTGTCATTTTGGTCCTAAAAACTCGTTATAATATATATATATATATATATATATGTATATATATATATATATATATATATATACGTATAGAGAGAGAGAGAGAGAGAGAGAGAGAGACCGTTTTCATAATTGCTTTCGATTCTGAACCTAATTGCTCTTAAAAGCAAGACCTCAGAACGCAAAGAAATAACTGGTACATACCAGTTTATTTTTAGACGATATGCTACATAGGAAAACGGTTGTGGTATCTATTAAAGTACAGAGCTTAATGCATAATTCCACTACGATACTGCTGAGATTTTAAAGAGAGAATTTATTGGTCTTTTGTCTTTTACATTATATAAGATATTAATTTGAATTTTCTGATAAAATTATGCAGTTCGTCTCAAGCCCAACTTTTAAAAATCAGACTACCATCAACCTTTGTATTTCCTAAGTTTCTTGACTGGTGGCGAACTGTGCCAAAAAAATGTGTATATATATATATATATATATATATATATATCATATATATATATATATATATATATACATACACACACACACACACACACACACACACACACACATGAGACTGCGGAATTTAATTGTCACGCTTTGAGAATGCCAGAGTTAATCGAAGCCTTTTTAGCTTCGACTATAGAATCACCCGCCTATTAAACTTGAAATACAACTAGTAAGCCTAAAAGCACTTTTGCAACCACGATTCTGTACAAGAAAGCTCGGACAAATTAAACCAGTTCACGCACAATTTAAATAGTAATTATGGGCTTAACTAAAACGCTTTTAGCATAAGATTCCGCTGTGAAATTTGGATGATTGACCGGTAAGTCTTAAAAAAAAAATTGAAATTTACCGGTAGCACTGAACGGTTGAGACTCGAGGATTATTAGCACTGCTGCCATATTTTCTTGAACTCGTTTAAACTTTTCAGGAAAAAGGGTGACAATTTGGTAGATTTGGTCACAGTAATAAGAGGATTGTTTCGATTGTCTGTCACCTCCCTCCATTCGTCGGTACAAAAGCAAAACTCGGAGATCAAAACATTATACTACTTGTGCCTTCCTATACATTTTTCGAGTTGCTTGATGCAAAATTTAATTAGGGCTATATATACACACATATATACATTATATATATAATATATATAAACCCCAATTAAATTTTGCATGTGTGAGTATAAATGTGTGTGTGTACATATATATACCTAATATACATGCATATATATATATTATATATATATATATATATATATATATATATTTAAGTAAATACGTTAAACTTAAGCATACATACACATGGCATATATTACTTTAAAAACGAAGTCACTGTGAATAAAAGCAAATAGCTGGTCTCCGGATTAACCTTAGCCTCAAGGAGGTTAATCCTGAAAATGTACCTTTTTGGATTAGGATTGAATACCTCCTTTGGCAAGATGGGAGACGTGTCAACGCTGCTAACTGTAGGAAAGTCTCAACCTTTCGTAGTACCACGGAGAAAAGGAAGGAAGTTAGGCCTAGTGGCAACTGAAAGTTTCATGCTTTATAGGGATAAACAGCAAAGTCTCCATGAGATAGTTACTGCTGAATGGTTATTAGAAATGAATTACGGATAGAGTAAAGGGTATTAACATCAGATGAGCATAAAGATACATTGAATAGACTCATAAGTACTGTTCAGTGTGTTGGTGGATTAGCAGATACGAGTCAAAGGTGCAACCCGAAAGCTGCAGGAGTGACGGACGATATGGTAGAATTGTTAGAAGGAAGAAGCTTCCATTTAAGAAAGTTGATGGTGCTGATGATAGCGAGGTCTCTCAGGGGTATGACAAGAAGTTATCGCGACCCTGTAGACGACTTTGCTCGGGTTTAAGCCTCGGCCTAGTTGTTATATTTATGCCAATGACACGTCTCTTTTCCTCGAAAGAAAATAATCCTATTTGAGGAGACATATTTTTGCTGACAGACGAAATTAATTTTTGTTTCTTTCCTTCGCGCAGTTTAGTAAAAACTTACCTACAGAATGTCTTCGCTAAGATACCGTCATTTATATTTATAGCCTTCGCGATGAAGCCCCATTTATTTGCAATATTATTATATAAAGCCTTCAAGTAACCTATTGAATACTCAATAATACCTAAGCAAATTTTAGTTGCTATACTTAATCAATATGAATATATCCCGTGTGGTCTAGTGGCTAGGATACGCGGCTCTCACCCGCGAGGCCCGGGTTCGATTCCCGGCACGGGAAGTAGTTTTAAAATCAGTATCAGCTATACACATAATAATGCAAAATGGCCACTTTTACTATGCCTTAACTTAATCATGGCAGATGTCTAATGCATGGGCTCTTATATTTATTTATGTATATAATGTGTGAGTGTAAACGTTTCTCTCTTTCTCTCTTCTCTCTCTCTCTATATATATATATATATCAGCCACCATTTCCATATATTTTTATAAATACTTCGATACAAAAAATATATGCAAAAAGTTATGGTCTTTAAGAAAATAGACCTCTAGTCAGGAAGCGCCAAAACCATCACTGAACATGTTAAGAAACTTTATCTTTCCTTCCGGTAAAAGGAAAAAAGATATAAATTTGTTACCTTCAGTATCGTCCTATTCCATGAAAGTAAACAGAACCATAACTTCATGCGTGTATCCAATAGTGCTTTAATCATTCCTATTTGGAATAGATAAATACATAGCTTTTGCAATATGAAAACAGAACAGAACAGTTAATTATTCAGCCTTTAATCGATAGGTCTAGGTCTAGGACAACGGTAGCAACTCAAAGCAGAACTTCATGCGTGTGTCCAGCAGTGCTTTCATTATTTCTTATTTGGAACTGTTAAATGTATAGCTTTTGCAATATGAAAAGAAAACAGAGAACGGTTATTTATTCAGCCTTTAATCGATAGGTCTAGGTCTAGGATAACGGTAGCAACTCAAAGCTTGGCTGAGGTGCGGTGAATGTGACGTCACGGATCGCAGCGACCTTGAGAGAGAGAGAGAGAGAGAGAAAGAAGGCATCACATTCTTGGCCGATACCTTGTTCTTAAGTGTTCCTCGCAGACTTTATGTAAATATTAAAACATGTTTAAGCTCTGCATACGTGCATCTGCAAGCAAGTTGTAGAATTACGACTAAGTCTCACATTACTCATGTTTACTCATATGCTCGTGATCTGTACTCAGCCAAGAAGTACTTACTCAGTTTCATCTTCTGGAGAGCATGCGCAGTCATCTATTATATACATTACAACGGACCTACGTATTTTTTTTTCTTATGATTTAAAGACTTGTTTGTTCAATTTCACATTTCAAAAGTCTTTCCGTTTACTGACAGTATTTTTGAAGACACGAGAACTTTTAGGTCGATAAAGACAAGTAGTTTTCTGTTTTAATTTGAAGCTAGAGACAAAGATAGTTGGTTACAAATGTTACGATAATTGTCAAGAGTATACATACACATATATTTATATATACATGTGTGTGCACACCAGATGCTAATGAGTGCAATATCTTACTTCCTAATATGAAAAACAAAATTTCCACACTAATAATATAAAACATAAGTTCCCATTGTGTAAAAATAAAGTAATGTGTAATTTAACACACACACACACACACACACACACACACACACACACATATATATATATATATATATATATATATATATATATATATATATATGTGTGTGTGTGTGTGTGTGTGTGTGTGTGTCTGTATATTTCTTTAAAATGAGTATCTTAAGGCTTTTACAATTGTCAAAATAGATTTGCCGCTCCAAAACCGTATCTGAAGAGATAGAAATCACGGTGGCTGGCTTAACATCACGATATATATATATATATATATATATATATATATATATATATATATATATATATATATTATATATGTATGTATATATATATATATATATATATATCTATATATATATATGTATATGTGTGTGTGTGTGTGTGTGTGTGTGTGTGTGTGTGTGTGTCAGTGTGCTGGAAAAGAATTACTGGTGTATGAAGTAACAAGAGAGAAATGTAGGCTATCGGGTGTGAATTAAGAATTTACAAAAGTAAAAAGCACACAATCACACACTAATATATGTGTAGGTGTTTGTAATGCAGATCTATAAAAATGTTCGTTTTCCCATTATGCTTCATTGCAAAGCTGCGAGTAAGTTCATTAAGCAACTTCCAAGCACAGCACATATTGGACATACAGGCTATAACGTTCTTCAACTCCTGAAAGCACAGTTTCATACGCAGCGCTCTACAGGTGTGACGAATTCGAGAGCCATCTGGTAGCGGAGCTGACAACTACCCCAGGTAAATAAATTCCTCAGGCAACGTCCGTATGCCATGTCCGGAATACTTTCAGCTATTTTTCACTATTACTAGAAACGGAAGCTCGACTTATTTCGTTGTACTATATGAAAGACAATCCTGTTCTTGACTTTTTAAAAGTAAATCCATTGTCGCTGCGTCAAAGAGACGGTTAGAGATAACGGAATAGTGAATTCGAAACAGCAACTCGGCGAGGATGTTGGATGGAGGTTGGTTCTCAACGGTGGAGGGATAGCGTGGTTCAAACAACCCCCCAACCCCAGCTTACAGGTAGAGGTTGAACAACACACGGTGGATGTGGCTACTCCAAGCTGGTACAAAAACAGTGACTTATGCCTGTATGTGTTAGGTGTCCTTTAAACAAAAGGACATTTTCCAACGAGTGAATAAGGTTACGTGTTGGGGGCGGCGTCACCTTCCCGGCGTCCTGGAAGGAACGGTGTATTGTATCCTGCGAAGGCACAAGTTGGGTGGGGTCCTGTGTGGTGTGTTTTCGTGGAGGACAGAGGATTTCAGAGTTGGGGTGGACACACACACACCGGATGGGTGAAGTGAGAAGCGGAGTGTATCCATAGGGTGTATCCAAGACAGTCAACGTTGACGTTTCTAGAAGGATATTACCTCAGCAGTTTCGACTTCCAGGAGGATGTTGTGATCGGCTAGGCTTCAACGGGGCACCGTCATTGGTATGTAGCTTTGGGTTCCTCTTCTGTATGCCTTCTATGCCCAGCTTTCAGTCCTCTGATGTCATGGGTGGAATTTTTAAACTCTTGTTATCGAAAATGATACTCGTAGTATGTAACATTTTGTATCATCCTGATTGGGTTTCCATGGTACCTAAAGTATGTATCCACACACAGACCCACTATGTGTGAGGGTGTAAATATATTTTATGTTTTATTGTCTTACAAGGTTTAACGAAATCAAAAGGCATCTAACAACGAAATTAACATAAGCGAGTCCTTACACACACACACACACACACACACACACACAGAACATAGTCCTATTTCTATTTTGGGCAAGACCACTTCATCTACCAGAGACAAGTTTGAAGTATTGTCAACAGAAATATATTGGTTCTTTGGTTAATTTTGTATCATGAGTCCTTTAATTTCAGAATATATATATATATATATATATATATATATATATATATATATATATATATATATATAGTGTGTGTATGTATGTATGTACTAGTATGCATGTATGTGTTGTTCTGATACTGTTGAATCATCTTTTCAAAATAAATATAGCATAAATCTTCCTTAGTAATGAGGGACTTTGACCTTTAAATATTCCTATGCATTAGTTTATCAGGTAGTTTTTATTTATTTATTTGCTTTGTTTAAAATTAAATCGGAAATTTAGCTTCTAGTCTTCTTTGTAACAGAATTACATTATTTTGTATTTGTAGCCCATAGAAACCGGGAATTAGTAGAATATTATAACTGTATTAATGCATTTGTCAGATTTCAGTTTACTTGCAGGGTAATTATACAATTTGATATTCATTTTGACTATTTCATTTGTTTTTGAGGCCCATTATATTTTAAATTACTGCTCAGAATTCCGAGTAATTACTGTATTTATATCTAATATTTGAAGCGTTGACTTGAAATTGGTTTTTGCAGGTATTATTTCATGGCGTATTTATTATAAAATATTTTTCATTATGATACGTTTCATGAATGCTTATCTTTAGTTTTTGGTAAGAGCAATATGATTATCTTCTATGAATTCATATTTTCGTTTCAAATGACTGATCTCTTCTTTCTGTATTTCCTATTACTTCTGATAATTCTTTCGAAGGAACACCGTAATATTCTTTGGAAGCTTGAATTTCAAGTCTTTGGCACCTGTGAGGCTTGTTCCATTTGTATGGGTTCCATCTTTTGAATAATAATGATGATGATAATAATAATAATAATAATAATAATAATAATAATAATATTCTGATTATTTACCGTTACTTGTTCTCATTCCAGCAAAGCTACAGAGAACCTCCTCTGAGTCACCTATCCATCCACTTCCTCTCTCTCTGTCTCCTCCCACTATTCCTCCACCCCGTCTCCCTCCTCCCTCCCATCCCCTTCCAAGAAGTTCTCTTTAGCCGTCGAACTTCCAACACTCCTACCGCCACCATGAAGGGCTGCTGGTCGCCCTGGTACTACTACGACGACCTGCGGGCAGGCAGCAAGGCCTGCGCTGCCACCACCACCTTCTTCAGCGCCTTCTCCATCATCTACATCTGCCAGTGTCTCGCCGGAGGAGAGTCTTCCCAGTTTTTCTTGCCGCTTTTCGAAACGGACGTCGATACCAGTAAGTGTGTGTGGCGGAGGGATGGGTGTGGATGCATTCTGTTCGTTCCAGGTACTGAACGCCTCTCCCACTTTCAGGATATTTAGTCTAGTACTTCATGACGTAGTCAACCTGAAACTTAGTGAACTGCTAAATACTATCGTACATTTTTTAACACATTTCTTCAAACGAAATGCAGTCTCTCGAAAGTCGTAATCTTCTTTATTGTTGTTTGCTTTTTAAATATTGTTCGAACTTGTCTCTATTCTTTGAATATGAGATGTAGTTTTGTAAATGATTGCTATAAAGTCACAAGGATAAAGTACATTTTGGTATAAAGTCATAAGGATAAAGGACATTTCTCAGTCTACGATGCTAAATCATTCTTGCAATTATGCTAATTGAATCCACCATAATACATTTACTTGAGAAGTCAATTGAATAGCATGGTAAAAATACCTCTTAATTGCAATAGCATTTTTATTTGTGATTTATTAAAATGCTTCTCAGAGGAGAACTTAATACAACAATAAAAATTGTGATTAGGTTTGATAGCATCTAGAGTTGAATATAGTTAACGTTTGGTTTTGTTAACATGAATATACAAGGTTTTAGTACTGGATAAGGAGTTTGAATGTTGTGGTACATATAAGTTAAATGTAGCTTTGGCGTTGTTACTTATCAAGGATAGGATTATATATATATATATATATATATATATATATATATATATATATATATATATCAATTCAAGCTACAAATGTCCTTTAATATCTAAATTCACTTTACCTCCAAATGATATATTTTCATATATGTACCGAAGGGGAATTTTTTAATTGATATAATTTCGTCCCCCCATGGGATCGAACCACCGTCCAAGTGGACGGGGACGAAATCAGGACAGTCAGTGACGCTATCCAATCAGCCAACAGAGACGCTGTTGGCTGATTGGATAGCGTCACTGACTGTCCTGATTTCGTCCCCGTTCCACTTGGACGGTGGTTCGATCCCATGGGGGGACGAAATTATTATCAATTAAAAAATTCCCCTTCGGTACATATATGAAAATATATCATTTGGGAGGTAAAGTGAATTTAGATATTAAAGGACATTTGTAGCTTGAATTGATATATAAAATGGATCACGGTTCGATGTGATAATTATTCATATATATATATATATTATATATATATATATATATATATATATATATATACATATATATATATATATATATGGATACTATGCAAAAACATAGAAATACTATTATTATTTGTTAGAATCTTAAGAAAAGAAAAATCGATCCTTCGCTAGTCCTATAGAGATTTCTCAATGCATTGAGTCGATCATGTGAACTATTGTAACTAAACTGAATATATCACCACTATACCTATATTAGACAGAATACTCATTATTTCCAAATAACAAGATATTTTTAGTCTGCCTCGTGATCCCAAATCACGCATTTTGCCCCGTGAGCATCAGATTACCACCCAAAATAACCAAACACCTCTCCTCCACTCTTTTCCCGCGTCAACCAAGCCATGAGGAGCGCGGGCGGCTTCATGATCTTTTTCTACCTCCTGTACATCACCTTCGCTGGGCTGATGGTGAGGGGCATCATCAAAGACCACAGGGGCCTCATCCTGCCCTGGCTCACCCAGAATATGATCTACACCCTCATGATCATCGCTTTCGCCCTGTGGCTGCAGGCGTCCTACTACCACTACGTGAGTCTACGAGTGTTGCTTTTCAGAGTTCGTAAAAGCGTTCCGTAGGGGGACATATCATAGCAACGTCTATCAGTATACCTCACGCGGTGCATGTGTGTTATAGGAATTGCTTAAGATTCTTTAGCTGCAGCCTCATTCATTCATTCCTTTTACTGCACCTCACGACGTATAATCTGCACCTCATGACGTATTATCTTTCATCTTACTTTCCTCAACCTCTCCTAACAATTGTCTCAATTTCCCTTTCGGCGCTGAATGACCTGTTAGGTCCCAGCGCTTGGCCGTTGTCCTAAATTTGATATTCCACTCCATTCCATGATGACATATACCTGAGGGTGTGTAAGCTTGTTTGAAGGGATAGCGTATTCCATTCCATAACTGCCTGTGTATCAGGAAAACAGTGACAGTGGAACTTGTGAGGAACAAGAAATAGCTAACTAAAATCCTTTCAACTTGTGGCTGGTTGACTGATACGATGCAAACTGGTTTAGACTCTCGGAACGTATATATGCGAACCTATACTTATTTATGGTATCCTTTAAGTACGATGTTACTCATTCTCATTTTTTGTTTTCCAGCTTCTCTCGGTTCTGTGGACTTGCATCTACCTACTGTTCGCAGCAGCTCACGTAAGTTTTTTTTTTTTAATTATTTATATAACATTTACTGGTACTTTTTAAGTTCAGTCTAGTAGTATCTTCAGCTTTTGTACTAATGTTTGAATGTTTTGTTAACAACTTCAGCGAGTCTCAGGCTGTATGCTTCCAGTTTTCCATTTTGCCATAACTTTTACCGCCCTGTGCAGAAGCCATACTATTATATATATATATATATATATATATATATATATATATATATATATATGTATGTATGTATGCAACACACACACACACACACACACACACACACATATATATATATATATATATATATATATATATATATATATATTATATTTGTGCCCCGTTAATGAACAAAATCACTTGCATGTTTTCATGATATATATATATATATATATATATATATATATATACGTACTATATATATATTTATATATATAGGGTCACTCTTGGCCAGATATGTATGTAATTGTGATAACCACACTGAATTCTTCACTTCTTGAATTCGTCTCACTTTCTGGGTATCAGATGCCCTTACGGGCATAAGAATTGCTTCGTATGGTATTCTTGCATTTGGATCTAAAGCTTTGTAGTGACAAAGATTGTTTCCTCCCCTCCCTCTCATTTTACAGTCTCCGTAGGTGTTAGTGCTCTCAGTGCACCACGTAGGCCTTAGTTGAGGGTCTTTGCAGCTTTCTTTCGGCCCCTAGCTGCAACCCCTTTCGTTCCTTTGACTGTACCTCCCTTCATATTCTCTTTCTTCCATCTGACTTTCCACCCTCTCTAACAATTGTTTCCTAGTGTTTCCTCCTTTTACACCTTTCAAGCCTTCGTACGAACTGTAAGTTTCCCTTTTTTTTGCGCTGAATGACCTCTCAGGTCCCAGCGCTTGGCCTTTGGCCTCTCGTTTTACAGCAGTAGACGACTCATTGACTCTTTGATTGATGGATATGAGGAAGTGGCGTTACACAGCGAAAGATCGTTGATTCCACATTGAGTGATAAGTGTGTATGAACAATCAGGCGCTTAATTATGTATTCCACTAACTTTTTTTTTTTTTTTTTTAAGAATACCACAATGCTACTCTCTCTCTCTCTCTCTCTCTTGTGACAGCGGTCTGTTTTCATTTATTCTTGCTGAATCATTTTTCTTTTTTTTGTACCTAGTTCCTCTCTCTCTCTCTCTCTCTCTCTCTCTCTTTCTCTTTCTTATTTTATTTTTCTTGCTGGGGTAAATTTGATTTCTTTTCAATGCTATATATATATATATATATTATATAATATATATATATATATATATATATATAATATTCTTCTTTCCTTTTCTATGCTAATTATCTCTCTCTCTCTCTCTCTCTCTCGCTGATTTTTTAAATTTATTTTTGTAAGTAATTTTTCCTATCTTTCACCATATTAACTTTCACTCAGGTTCTTTCCCCCGCAAACTTTTCCCTCCTTCCTCGGCGGCTATGACCTTTATCGCCGTGACGCCAGTCGGACGAAGCCATATTGAACCAGTTCTCTTAGTTTCTGAAGAAGTTTCTATCGTTTATCGAAGTTTTTTTTTTTTTTTTTTTTTTTTTTTTCTTTTTATAACATCAGGTTCTGACGAATTTTACTCATTTCCAGGCTGTAACTTTTGTATATTTTGTATATTTAGGATTGTCCTCAGTGCACCTCACGCGGCGCACTGTAGGCAGCGTGCCTTTGGGCCCCACCTGCAACCCCTTTCGTTTTCTATACTCTACCTCCGTTCATATTCTTTATCTTCTATCTTACTTTCCACCCTGTCCAAACAATTGATTCATAGTGAAATTGCTTTGAGGTTTTCCTCCTGTTAAACCTTTCAAACCTTTTACTGTCAATTTCCGTTTCAGCGTTGAACGACCTCATAGGTACCAGTGTTTGGCCTTTGGTCTAAATTCTATATTCTATATATATTTAGGATTATGTCAAGTTCCCGTAACTAGGTATGATGTGTAAGTCCTGGCTTACGTTAACTTTCTTCTGAAGGATTATTAGATATTTCTTTTCTTTCTGAAGTTTCTTTCTATGAAAGGCTACTGCTAATAACTAGGACAAATACTAAATACTACTTCCAATTTGCTGGCCGGCTGGTATAGTGGTTAGTGTCGTGGAATGCCGCTCGGATGTCGCTGGTTGGCGCCTCTCTCAGGTGATGAAAAAAATCACTGGCTCTGTATCGTGATCAGTCACTGCTGCAGTGTTGGGGGATATTTAGCGGAGAGAGGTTGAAATCAACTTTCTTCAGAAGATTGAATTTCAAGTTAGTGGCCCCTTTGGTGTGCTTGTTCAGTGTGAATAGGTTTCAGCTTCTGAAATAATATAATATTTCCATTTACGAAAGTTTTTTTAGGATTTTATCTGATCATTTGGTACCAGAAGCAGATCGTGGTTGAAAAATAGGAGTTAGAAATCAAACAACTGAACTAAGGTGTCTTAACAACAGAAGCAGCAGTAATTGAAACAGCAACTGAAGCAACAATAATTGAAACAGCAACTGAAGCAGCAATAATTGAAACAGCAACTGAAGCAGTAGTTGTAACAGCAACTGAAGCAGCAGCAATTGAAACAGCAACAGACGCAGTAGCAACTGAAGCAGCGGTAATTAAAGCAGCAGCAACCGAGTTAGCAACTGAAGCAACAGAAAGAGCAGCAACTGAAACAGCAACAGAAGCAGCAGAAACGGAAACAGCAGCAGCTGAAGCAGCAACAACTGAAGCAACAGAAAGAGCAGCAACTGAAGCAGCAACAACTGAAGCAACAGAAAGAGCAGCAACTGAAACAGCAACAGAAGCAGCAGTAATTGAAGCAGCAACAGAAGCAGTAGCAAGTGAAGCAACAGAAACAATAGTAATTAAAGCAGCAACTGAGGTAGCAACGGAAACAACAGCAAGAGAAACAACAGCAACAGAAGCAGCAACTGAAGAAGTAAGAGAAACAGCAACAACAGAAGCAGCAGCAACTGAAGCAACATCTGAAACAGCAACAGAAGCAGCAACTGAAGCATCAACAGAAAAAGCAACATCGTCTAAGAAGAATGGAGGTGAAGGTCGTCGCCAGTTTGCAATTGAATGATCGAATGCTGACTAACGCCACCATCTGTCGTCTTCGGCCGGATGGCGCGCGTCTCTTCAGACATATAATGCTCGCTGCTGCGTTTCTTAATCTTATTGCATCCCCTGGGGGAGTTGGGGATGGGGTGTGGGTTTGGTTTCAGTAAGAGGGGGAGGGGCGAGGGAGTAAAGGGTGGGGGAGGAGAAGCCGGGAAAAAAATAGAGAATTGACATTCGTGGGTCTCCGGAAATTTTGTGGGGGCATATTTCAGATGCCAATATTTTCCTCCTTAATGAATCTCTGCAATTTTTATCTATCATGGAATTGTTCTCATTTCCTGATATGTTATTCATGTCAGCTTGACGTTTCCCTCGCTCGTTGTTTGCAACCTTGTGATCAAAGGCACAGATATATATATATATATATATATATATATATATATATATATATATATATATATATATGTAATGCATTAAACTACAATTGTCCCTTAATATCCAATTCGCTCTACCCCGGAATTAATATATTTTCATATATATTAACCGAAGGGAAATTCTTCTCCTCTGTCCGTCCGCTGGTTCGAATCCACGGGAGGACGAAATTATCAACAAAAAATTCCCCTTCGGTTAACATATAAGAAAATATATTAATTGTGTGTGTTAGCATCCAGGAAGTGGAAAAGTGCATGTATGTGGTAGGAGATGGTCGTGCTACTGGTTAGCAATTCTCAGTGTGAATCAGCCCGTGGATGTATCCCTAATTTGTCCGTTAAAGAGCTAAAGAATAAGTATGACACCTAATTGCTTTTTTTTATATTATCTGGAACCATTCCTTATTTATGTAAAGATTTCCGTTTCATTCTTTGGAATTTCACTGGTCATAATCGATCCAGGAAGATTACAGAAGGCATGACTCCTGGAATAGAATTGCACTTTCACTGACAAGAGCCCGTGCTGGAGTAAGTGTGCTCCATCTAACAGCAGTACCTTTAAAATACTGGACCTCGCATGTCTTGTTTGCCTGAAGAACCTGTTCCATAACTTCAAGCTGGCAGTTAAGTCCAGGAAAGGGGTCCTAACCTTAGCTTTGTGAAGCCTTTTGAAGGCGCCTTCATTTCCTAAAAGGAAGCCCCTCTCAACGGAATTACTCTGAGGATTTGTGTTCATATTATGTCCCCGTGAGACGAGTGGGCGTGGATTCTTAACCAGAGGCTAGTTGTTGACAAGGCAATCCCCAGGTCCTATACTTATTCAGAGAGAAAATAAAAACATTTTCAAATACATCATCCTGTTGCTGGAGTTCATAATGCAGGTTGATGCAGAAGCCAGTTATTTCTCTAATAACTGATCTCTTCTTTCTGGAATTCTCAATTATCTTCTGTTATACTTCGAATGAACACCTCAATATTCTTTGGAAGCTTGGATTCCAAGTCAGTGGCTCCTGTGTTGAGCTTGTTCCATATGAATGAGGGTCATTTTCATAATAATAATAATATGGTTGGTCCCTGTGGTGAGCTTGTTCCATATGAATAGGGGTCATCTTCATAATGATAATAATAATAATATGGTGATTATTTCAGGCTGTCACTCATAATTTCATAGACTTCCTCAACAAAGCCAGTTGTTGCAGGTCTCAGTTAAACTCCTTCTGGACGTCAGTTCTTGAATCTTGAACACTTTGATACGTGTACATAAGCCGAAATGCAGATTGGAGTTGCGTAGCCCATTTGGAGTAGCATTTGATTAACTTATACATTTCTCAATGAAGAAATGACCCCTTCAGTTAGATGAACTGAACATTGAGAGACCAGTTAATTGTCTCTCCCTCTTAAGTAGCGTTATGACAATGTTAAAATTAACTAGAGGTTCCCATTTCGAGAGAAAGTGGAGCGAAACTTAAAAAATAATCTTGCTTTTGTTTCCCATGAACCCTTTTGGTTCTCAGTGGGAGAGCACTTTCCCCAGCGCCCTCCTTGGAACACATGTCTGGTCTGCAGAGGCCAGGATTAAGAGTCAGACACGGGAGTGTCAATAAGGAATTTGTGTCTAGGAAACATAAAAATATTTATCTATGATCTCTTTATATTGTTGTCCAACCACACTCCGCTCCCCTCTTTTCACTGATCTAAGGCTTAAAAGCTCAGGATGGTGGAATGTGCCCCAGCGTTTTGCCTGACAACCTAAATTTCTTCAATCAATTAATCGATGATTATAGACTCATGTTTCGCTGTACTCGATATGATATTGATCTCCAGAGATGGCAAAAATAATCTTACCTTATTATGATAGGTTCCTGCCTGTTTTCTTCACATTTTGATTCAATTTCTGTAAAAAAGAAAACTATACTTTTAAGCATTTTTGTTCTCAGCTCCCTCAAAGGTAGAATTTGCCTCATTTTACAGAGTAGCTTTACAGAATACTAAGTCCTGTTGCCCTTTCATGTTTGAATTCAACTTTGCTTTTAATTGGATTTTATAAATGTAGTGTTGCTTTTCATACTGCCTGCGTCTATTTTACAGTATAACACAAGAACGTCTGTAATTATTTAACAGTACATTATCCGCTCTTGACCACATCCTCCTCTCTTCCAGGTCTACATGCACAGATGCGTCAAAACCCAGTACGACCACATCAAGAGTAGCCAAGCCCCGAACATCGTCCAGCTCTTCTGAAAAGCTACGGAAACATCGAAGGGTCTCCGAGCTTCAAGGATTCTCTCTCCCTTCTCTCAGCCTTTCTTCCAAGTTTCACAAAAGCCAACGTAGTGTAAATGGTAGCGTTAAGTTATTTTACGGCTGAGATTCGCGGAGTATCTTTTCAACCAAAAGTACTATATTAGATTCACATCAATCGTGCATCTGATGTCCCTTACGACTCTCCTGATTGGCTGCTGATAAGCCAGCCAGTCACTGGACTGGAAACTCTCACAGTCTCTCGAGAGAGTTCACATAGGCAGGATTTATGTTTCACTTCTGAGGGATACGTCTTTGTAACGTATCCCTCAGGAGAGGTGGAACGTACATCCTGATTATCTGAACTCACTCGAGAGCGTGAGAGTTTCCAGCCCTGCGATTGGCTTATCATCAGCCAATCAGAGCGTCGTAAGAGACTGGCCTAGACATCAAATGCACGGTTGATGTAATCTACTATATAGTGTGTAAGTTCTAAGTCTAGGAAAGTAGGGGAATCTCAAGTGGAGATGAATTTGTGAGGGAGGTCAAATTCGTCCTTTTTTTTTCATCCGTCGTGACCTAGTTTGAGGATTCAAGACCAGGAATATTTTGATTAATATGATATTAGACTTGTTATCAAGTACAGGTTCCTGAAAGGGAATTTGTTTTTGTCCAATTCATTGAATATAACAAAGAAATCTCAGTTCAGGGGTAATGGAAGTTTTCGAAAACCCAAAACCGAAAAGAATGATGACTTATTCTGAATTATAAGCATTGAAGATGTTTTGCCTCCTCAAACTAAAGTGAATGGAATGACTGATGAATCTGAATTAATTTGGGCTTTACCCTCAGTATGAAAAGCTTTATCACTAAGCATTTGTGTACATAGGTGTTGTTATACTCTTCTAGAGGAAAGAGTCATTTACTGTGGGGAACTTTTCCCCCATTCTCAACTTGGAAATATATGAAACGAAGAATATCTGATTTTGTTCGGGCGAGATTTGTGCAGACCTCAGATCGATGGAGAAAAGAAACAGTGGACAGGAACTGCGTCCTGTCTAGTTTGACAGGAAAAGTTACTGCACCTTTTCGTTTTCGAAGTTGTCATAACCTGCAGCAATTACAGGAAGAGGTTTTAGATTCAACATAATCTGTTTACTAATGGCAAAGTAATGCCTGAAAGTTTAAGAAGTGGAAACTTGTCACCTTAACGAATGTGTATTGTTATTACCGTTAGTAGTTTTCTTTTTCTGCAGATGAACATGTGATGATAAATAGAGATTGATGCTTATTCAAAGATCGATTGATATGATTCATATAGCACCAATATTCACATATTTTCATTTTGCGGATACAAGGCATTTCATGCACTTATATATAACAAGTGTGTCTGATTGAATTTTCTTTTATACTTGACAAACTTACTTTTAAGTGATACAATACAAAGGGAAATCTAGAATGTGTTAAGATTTTGTATTTGAATTTTTTAATATTAATGTGATTATGAGAATGAAGCAGGTGTTATTGTGAGATTAATTATAAGGAAGACGTCCACCTGGTTATTTGTATAAGATCACACACACAGATTACGTATAGGTTTTTATGTTGTTGATCGTAATTACGTTATGTGTTCATACAATAAGGTACAAAAGGACAATGAACAGTAATCATTCAGGTGTTTTGATAATATAGATATAATAAATCCACGTTTTGAAAAACTCTTCGATATTCATAACATCTGAACAATTCCAGTATTATTTCATGCCTTGTAGTATGCTAGAAGAAGTATTGACATTAAGATATAAAATTCGGCAGTTATTGATAATTCTATAAGTTCCGAAGTGCTCTTTATTTTAGGTCGTTCTGAAAAACTATTAGTACAGAGCGTATGCTTAAACTTGTTTTTGTGTGTAATGTCCCTACCTCGTGCCAATCGACATCTGCATTTTGTACATATCTAAAATCTATCTTAATAATTTGCACAGTTTATCCACTGCACTTTTAATTTTATTGGTCACCTGAAAAACGGTGTATTTTCTTTGGCTTTTTTAAATTGACTTGATTTAACGATGAAGTCCACTTCACGAATGTGCTTTCATCTCGTGACATTTTGCGAAACCACTATTATTTTATTATCACTACTGTGATGATCATCCGTTTTTCACTTCAAAGTTCAAAAGAAATTCCTTTATCCGTCCTGGAGTTATCCGTCCATTTTATAAAGAATAAATATAATAAAGTTCTGAAACACAAGAATAACCCTTGTTACGTTTGTATGCTATTGTCTGTTTTGTACAAGTATAAAAGTCTACCATATCTCCTATTATTTTTGTATTTTTTAAAGCACTCGGTTGGCTTTCGAAATATAATAGATGTTCTTGGGCTGTTGCAAGGTTGGAAAAATTAGTGGGCGATGACGAAGGTGTTTATTTTGGCTTTTTGTGAACCAAATTAGCACATGAATTAAAAGGTGATGTCGTTTATATGTATAAAGTGCATATTTACATGTATGTGTGTTCTTATATTATATATATATAAGTATATATATAATATATAATATATGGCTCCAATATATCATATTCTCTCAGTGCAAAAGTATGACCGTTTCAGTCATCAGACAGTCAAGCTATAAAGAGTAAAGAGTACAGTCCAATCTTTCTCATGAGAATAGTTTCTCTAATGATTTTTTATTAAATTCAGCCATCTTGTGTCTGTCAAGTTCAGTTTGACTGATGTTGTAGGGATCTGAGAAGTGGCTGCAAGATGCAATAATTATTATTATATGTAAGGTAATATGTATTATCTCAAGGGTATCTTAGTGTTTTTTTATAGGCGTTAATTCATGCTAGATTAAAATTTATTGATGAAGACATGGCCACATATGTTGCATAATCCATTAGGTAAATCCTCTCTCTCTCTTCTCTCTCTCTCTCTCTCTCTCTCTCACCCACCTCACTGCACGTCCAAGTGCGAGATGAGCCGAGAGTTGTAAAGTGTCATTGACTGCAAGTGTTGTAAGTGTATGTCATAAGTAGGGTCCTGGCCTTGAGAGCTCCTCCTTTAACCCGGCTAGTTAAGAAGATCTCATTCCGTGAGCGACAGCATTCCATCGAGGTTGACGTTCTCGATCTCCTGATACAAGCTATAATCAGTTATCAGTTTGTGATCATGCGCATGCGCGGTCCACTGCTGCTTAATGACATTCACACGTGCGTCAAAGGTAGCCAGCCGCAAGGCGGGCATTTTCACCCGCGCTGTTTCTTTCTTGGTGATGATGCTTTTCAGCCGCGTTCAGATTATTATAAATAACTTTTACCGGCCACATTGGCGAGAGCCCGTGTTGACATATAGCCAGTTCGATCAAAAACAATAACAGGTAACTGTAACATTGTCAATATTCAGTTGTAACGGTTGATGCTAAAAAGGAACTCTAATATTTTGTTTTAAGAAATTAACTTTACGTAGGAAGAACAATTGACTTGCGTATGTACTAATTATTAATTTATTTTATAACAAAAGTTTTTAAAATCTCTTTTTGTAGCTACGTTTGTGTCCGGGTTTTTGGGAAGCCTATTTCAAATATCTGGAAGTTTTTAGTTATTTTAGAGTACAGGGTATTCGCATTCTGGAGAGGAATTCGCCACAGTTGTTCAAACTCGTCCTCGTGAATTCTTTGACTTTAATTCGCCAAGTTCATGTCTCAAATGCTGTAACTTTGTAAGATAAGTGTGATATGCGCTTATAAGTAGGCAGGCACTCGACTGCGTACCGAGGAATGTTGTAAATAGTGATTATTTTTAGAAGTTTTAATCAGTGTGTCATACTGATGATTATGTACTGAATCTCGGTTTTCGAGTGAACTCCGTCCATAAGGTGAAATAAAGATCTGTGTCAATATTGTCATGATGTATTGGAGAGTAAATACGATAATGGTTCTTCTTAGTGTTTCATTCACCTGTTCGTAATGTTTCATATGGTTTATGTAACTGAATTTCTATCGGGTTTTAGTGTCACATTTTTTAAAAGTCTCATATGTA
This sequence comes from Macrobrachium nipponense, assembly GCF_015104395.2. Lineage (NCBI taxonomy): Eukaryota > Metazoa > Arthropoda > Malacostraca > Decapoda > Palaemonidae > Macrobrachium > Macrobrachium nipponense. The sequence continues at coordinate 4,392,895 of NC_087210.1, read as the reverse complement.
CTTACTTATATTCATATATCTTATCATTTTCTAATTTCTAAAACATACTTTGTGGGTCAGAAGGCCTTAAAAGATGTACAAATGAATGATCTCGATAATTTTAAAGAAGGAATAGTTAAGCCTACTGAAAGTTCGTGTTAATTTTTTTTTTAAATGTGACTGGAACAATAAGGCTTATTTCCTACAGTATTCTTAAATTTTAATTTATAATCTCACGATAGTAACTTATCTGCCTTGCTTTGCTTGTTTTTACTAATTTTGATCTTGCATATTTTTTTTTATTTGAACACGGTTCCATGAGCAGGCTACCTTACTGTTGTATAACTTCTGAATCACGCAGATAAAATTAATCTCATTTCCTACATTATCCTTAAATGTAATTGTAATTTGTTATTGGTACTAAAAAGATAATAACTTGTCTGCCTTGCTTTCCTGTTGTTTACTATAGTAGATTCACACCAACCGTGCATTTGATGTCTAGGTCGGTCCCTTACGACGCTCCTGATTGGCTGGAAACTCTCAATCTCTCTCGAGAGTTCACATGGCTAGGATCTCTGTTCCACCTCTCCTGAGGGATACGTCTTTCAGGAGAGGCGGAACATACATCCTGCCTATGTGAACTCTCGAGAGTTTCCAGCCCTGAGATTAACTTATCAGCAGCCAATCAGGGGCGTCGCAAGGGATGGGTCTAGACATCAAATACACGGTTGGTGTGAATCTACTATAGTTATACCGTGTTTATGTGTGTGTGTTTTTTGTTTTTTTTTATACATAAACAGCATCGGGAAGGCCCCTTACGATTCTGTCTTTTCTGAACAACTCTGCTACTATCCACGCAAGTCACCAGACAAGGTAGGCTGTCTGTCCACTTACACCAAAACTACAATATAAAACGTAAATATATATTATCGAAAATAGGAATCCTCTGCATGAAAATCAATTCACAATCCAGCAAACATAATTTTTACTCAATTATATATGAGCACAATATCCTTATTTTTCATTCTCAACTTAATTTTTTTCTTGTGTTGCCAGAGCTTCCAGTGCCGTCAGTGCACCTCACCTGGTGCACTGTAGACATTACACAAGGGTCTTTGCAGCGTCCCTTCGGCCTCTAGCTACAGCTTTTTTCATTCCCTTTAACTGTACCTCCGTTCATATTCTCTTTCTTCCATCTCCAACGATTATTTCATAGCGCAACTGCGAGGTTCTCCTCTTGTACCTTTCAAACCTTCTTACCTCAATTTCTCTCACAGCGCTGGATGACCTCACAGGTACCACCGTTTGGCCTTTGAACTAAATTCTATATTCTATTCTATTCAGGCACCTGCAATGTCAGAGCTAAAGTGGTATGACGTCACGCGCCTTCTTTCCTTCAGGCAGCCAGAGCAGAGCAGAGCCAGGCAGCAGTTTTGCCGAAGTGCGGAATTTTCGTCTGCTATGCGGAATAAAAATTCTACGGGCAGCTATCCAAGTTTGTATGCCGATGCGGATTCCGCATCTGCATTTTCAGCAGCAATTTCTTCATGGTGCATTCATGTAAATTTGTCATATACAAATTGCAATATTTTTTTACTTTTAAACAATTTCTCATTCAAATACAATACTATAAAAGATAAGACTCTTATCAAAATATGACGGTGATATGATTAATGTACATAAATCTGTAAATATATTATAAGATTATTATCTATATGATTTAATGACTTACATTCTGATACATAAATGCTGTTATGTTTATTACAAACTTATCTGTAAATATGTCTGGGACAAATAAGAAAGGAAAAAATAATACTTTATATATATATATATATATATATATATATATATATATATTATATATATATATATATATATATATATATATATATATATATATATATATATATATATATATATATAATATGTATGTATATGTATATGTATGTATTTATATATATATATATATATATATATATATATATATATACATATATATATTATATATATATATATATACAGTAGTACCTCGAGATACGAAAGGCTCAACTTACGAAAAACTCAAGATACGAAAGCCAATACGAAAAATTTAACGGCTCTACATATGAAAAGTTTTCAAGATACGAAAGGTTTCTGAAAGTCCGAGATTCGCCCGGATAACAATTTTTGAAAATCGCGCCGCACGCCGCCATCTTAGTACTAGTAGACTCGCCATCATCCTCCTGCTCTCCCATTGGTTCATGATGCTAGTCGCGGCCATGAAATCCTTCTCTCCTATTGGGCAGCGTCCCTCCCATCATGCATCTACTATGTACACGTGGTGGCGTACTTCGGCCATTCGGTACCAGCATTGTTATAGTACGCACGCGGTACTCGTTTTCGGGATCGTCAATGTGTACGTTATTTAAAAAAAAAAAGTGACCAAGATCTCTCACATGGGATAAGTGATCAAGGTCTCTCTCATGGGATAACTGGAAACTTTGCAAGGTTGGTAGAATATCCACTCCCTGCTGAACAGAAGGTGTAGACCAATCATTTACAACATGCATACCAGTACGTATAATCAAGGCACTTCAGTTTATGTTGAAGGTCAGCAGCCGAACATTCAGTACCCCAATCAGTTGCAGAGAGAGCATTTGGTTGAACAGGGTTTTGATGGACACCAGGGCCAACAGAGTCATGAGGTACAAAAAAAAGAACCAAGTGATAAAAACAGAAAGTTGAAATTCTGTAAAAAAAAAAAAAAATAAATAAAAAAAAACCTACGTAAAGTAAAAAAAATAAAGTAAAAGAAAAAAGTTAAAAATCAAAAAAAGAAAAAAAAAAAACGGCAGAAATTAAAGCCGCTTTTCATAAAGTGCAATCATTTGCAGAAGACACCTCCCAAAAAGGCTCACACAGGAACATTGTGTACGTATATTTTTTAAAGTGTACGTACGTACATATGTACAAAAGAAAAAAAACGGCAGAAATTAAAGCCGCTTTTCATAAAGTGCAATCATTTGTAGAAGACACCCCCCGAAAAGGCTCACACAGGAACATTGTGAAAAGTAGGCAGAAGCAATCTTCCTTGGATAGTACGTATGTACGTAGCCTCACTCGAAAGGTAAGCTTCCACATTTTACGTACAGTATATTTCTTGTTACCATGTACACTAATACGTATACACTTTATTTACAGGTTATATTTTGCATTTTTTTTATTAATTTAGGTATTGAATGGTCCAAATTGTTGTAGTATTTCATTGTTTATAGGTCAATTTTAGCTTATTATGAAATTTACTGGGGGTGTTTTTGGAGGGCTTGGAACGGATTAGCCATTTTTACATGTTAATGGTGGTCCAGATACGAAAACCTCATGATACGAAAGGCGCCTCGGAACGGATTAATTTCGTATCTCGAGGTACTACTGTACATATATATATATCTATATATATATATGTATATAGGTATATGTATATGTATATATATATAGATATATATATATATATATATATATATATTTGTATAAACAAAATTGATATAAATCGTTCAAATCCCTATGTGCGAAGTTCATGATCATCATATCCTACGAATAAGTGTAGCAAACAAGTAATCAATTACCTCCACAATCTCCTTTGGGCATACAGTTTTTATCGCTAGTAGGTAGTGTTTTCAACGAAGGATTTTCAATGCCAGAATTCTCGCTTTTAATTAATTTGCTATATACAAAGGTAATGTCCAGAGTTTCAAAAATATATCTTTGGAGCTCACGTTTCATAGACAATGAAACTTCTAATATTATATATACCTGCATCGCTGCAAAACTCGTAAAGATCAAGTGGCAACCACAATTATGTGGACTAAGTATTCTATCTTCCCAGATCGCCAATCCATTATCATGTCTTCTATGACATTTATGTTGAAGTAAAATTAGTAGTGCACATTATTCAATCTATAGTAGAATCACATCAGCCGTGCATTTGATGTCTAGGCCAGTCCCTTATGACACTCCTGATTGGCTGTTGATAAGCCAATGACAGGGCTGGAGCGTTCACATAGGCAGGATGTATGTTCCACTTCTCCTGAGGGATGCTTTTGAAAGACATATCCCTCATGAGAGGTGGAACATACATCCTGCCTATGTGAACTATTGAGAGAGACTGGGAGTTTCGAGCCCCGTGATTGGCTTATCAACAGCCAATCAGGAGCAATCGTAAGGGACTGGCCTAGACATCAGATGCACCGGTGATGTGAATTTACTTTAGTAATATCTGTTTACATCATAATACATTTAAAATATACATGAAATTATGTTTTCTTTATGCAGTGAGAAATTGAGCTTCTATTGTATTTGCACCCATATTTGATTCAGAACCCAGGACAGATTGAAACTTTTTCCCTGTCATATGTCATCATTAGTTTGTTTTCAATAAGTAATCGAAAATAAGGATAAATTGGTTGAACTTGAACGCCTACTTTTTCCGGTCCCACCCTTGGGCGAATCCTTGTGGGTCCCATGATCCATTGTAACCACCCACTTGATGGGCCAAGGTTCAACACTTACAACTTGCCTCATCACATTTTGTTGTGTCAAAGGCGCTGGTTTTGTGGGTTTCACTTTTCAAACATCCTATTTTGCGTTCAGTTTCTACCTCTCTCTCTACCTCTCCTTTGCCTTCATCTACCATAACTCTACTATACTCTGTTTTTTTCCATCTGTCCATCCGCCTGTGGTGGTCGCGCATGGTAACACTGCGTCCCAGGCTTTAAATAATTACGCCATGTGTAAGTTTTAGGTAAATAAAAGTATATGTGGGTGTACATTTGCAACTGAAAAGTGTTTTAATAATTTACTGTATGTGAATTACACCGTTAATATTCGAAATAGGATATTATTTAAGAGCCCGGGGAGGATGCAGTGTTACCATAGCGCAAAGAACCACCCCAGGGCGGATGGTACAGATGGGTAAAAAGTGGTGTGTGGAAAAAAACGGAGTATAGTAGATTTTCCTAGCTAATATATTCCCTACATAACTATTTCTACAGACTTCTGCCTTCTTAACAATGCGAGTTTGTATGATTATGAAATGTGCCAGCATATTCTTAGTTTTCGTTTAGTTTAGTGGTCTCAAGACAAAATTAATTAGGTAATTAAATATCTTAAATATGGATTATTGTGTCTCAATTGATGAAAACTACTGCACCAGGTAAAAAAAAAAAGTGCTCTCAAGTTCAAAGCAAATGATACTATCGTTTCTCTCTGGTAGAGAAGACGGTTCAGTGTTATACTAAATAACAGGTACTAGAATTGTAGGTGGATGCATTCCATAGTGATAGAAATGATATCCAGTATGATAGGTAGGCTACTCGGTTGTAAGAGCATATATACAGGGTGTTTCGAAATTAAAGCGCCCACCCCCCCCCTCTCCTACAGCATAAAACTAAAATTGATATGGACAAAAACAATAGTACTTCAGAACAGGTATTCATTTAAGTTTCTCTTTGAGTAATTTGATATTTTGTGTGGCCTCCATCTGCCTGTACTACAGCCTGCATTCTTGAGGGGTATGATTTCAGTAAATCGCAAAAAAGCTGAGACTCAAACTCCATTTCCCTGAGCACTTCAGTCACCTCTCTTCGCAGGTCGTCGAGGCTTGGTATACCATCATAGTTTATTGTGCGCGTTTCAACATGACCCTTTAAGATTCTACCAATGTTTTCACACACATTAAGGTCAGGGGAGCTACCTGGAAATTCAATTGACGAGAAGAAATCAATACCACTGTTTCGAAGCAGCTCCTGTGTCTGAAGAGCCTTGAAACATGGTGCCTTATAATGCAAAAATGTGATTTCTTCAACAGATAACATATTTTCAGAATCTTTGAGGAAAGGAAATACTCCACCATTAAGCACAGTTTCTCTGAAGTATTCACCATTCCATGACTGTCCTTTTTCTTTGATGATCCACATTAACCGTTTGGCTGTGAAGCGGAGAAAAATTCCAAAACATTCAGGAAATTTCACAACTTGGCGATAGTGCATGTCATCGCTGATAACATCCAACTTTGCAGCCCAAATGATGTCATTTTTATATTGATTTGGCTTCCTGACTGTGTAAATGAAGAATTCATCTGATGCGGCAACATGGAGAAAGTCAGCTTCATCCCAATCTTTAAGAAATGAACCACAAAACAAGCACGTCTTCTCTCTGGTGCGAGTAGAGTTGGGCTTGCTGATAACATGAAATGGCTTGATACCAGATTTTTTCAACTCATGATATACAGCACTATAATTTCTCTTCTTTACCCTTTTTGTTTCTAGTTCTAGCGCCAATTTACATGAAGACTTTCTTGGTTTACCCAATGCCTCAGCTATAATGTCTTTTGACTCCTGAGAAAGGACTTCAGCCCTTACAAGTTTCTCACTCTTTTTGCGATGACAATCATATGAATTTTTGTTCCAGTTTCTTTTAACAAAGGATTCATCTCTTTTAATGTATTTACCTATCCATGAACATGAAATGAAGGATGCGCCAGCATCCCTGGCTTCTCTGAAGGTTATAGCCCGGATTCGGTCAATCCATCTGATTTCCTCCAAGTCGTTAGCCATGGCTGTTTCTAACTCCGTCACTCAGTCTGAAAATACAAGAAATGTAAAATGAAAAATGACTTAATAGAAACTTAAGTTAATGTTCTTGGAGATAGCCTATAGCAGAAAACTTCATAACTAATTAATTATGTAGTATACTACATAATTAATTAGTCAATGACTGAACACTTGAAAATGGAATTCAAATTTTCATCATCTCTATGAAATTTTCAGTTTTAAAACAATTTGATGATATAATGTGGTTACACAGTACTGTAGGAGTGCTGCATATTTTATTGGAATACAACATTCTTTAAAACTACTGTGATTCAAATGACCGTCTGTCACAGAACTGTAAAAAGAATTTCCAGTCAATAACATGGATTCCCTGGAAAATGACTTTGTGGTTAATCAAAGGTGTGTTTACTTTTGTTCTGTTACTGAATTGGGACTGAATTTAGATTCCAGGTGATTAATGGTCGCTGAACCGCATTCATTCAAAACAATTCTTATTATTTCTATGTTCTCAAATAATAAGATAATTGTGAATTGCATATTTACATCCCATTTTTAATGTTACAAGGAGTCTCAAATATTTCCGACGTTCAGAAAGCTGCCTGCATATTATATTAAACATATATGCAACATCTTACTAAGGTTGCGTTTACACCAAACGCGTCACGTCGAGTCGTGCTAATTCATGGCTAGTGTCATTTTCGCCTTAAATAGGAATAGGGATGTTAGTGTTTTCTACTTTATTTCCATATTGCATTTCAGTTTACGAACGCGAGTTATGTTCTAATAAAATTTTACTCCTTTATATCTTTTTAATATAATTAAATTTCAGTTCATCTTTTTTTTGTATTCATATGATATACATTTAAAATCTTAAAACGCCTACAGTTTTTGAAAATGTTTATGGTTGAGTAGTTAATTATGCATATATATATATATATATATATATATATATATATATATATATATATATATATATATATATATATATATATATTTCTCTTGATGTTTCGGCTAATTCGTTTAGAATTTTATCTTTTAATTAATTATCCTGTAAAATTCAATAAAAATGAAACTTTCCTTAGAAAAATAGCCATTTTTCCCCTAAGTTGCAATTGCCCGCCAGTAGGTAGTATTGTTTTTCTTATAGACAAAAAGGTAAGTAAAGGAAAATCCCCAAATATATTTTAACAGATAAGATTAACAAAAAATCCCGCATGGAGAGAGAGAGAGAGAGAAGATACGTTCTGCAAAAAATCCCTGAGAGTGAGAGAAAGATTTCAGCAATTTATAACACCAAGAGACAAGGCAGAGTTAAAAATGTTCAGAATATTTCCTGCTATATTTTGATAAATCGAAATATCTCTCGTGGAATATAGAAAATCAACGAAAAATCGAGAGAGAATGAGAGGAGAGTATGTGAACTGGGTATGTCCAGATATTGTTCGAAATACGGAGAGAAGTCTAACGCAGGAATAGTCATCTTGTTTATTGTGGCTGGCTATTCACTGGTGAGGTTCTTCCTGACTACTGTTGATGGAGTTGAGCAGCCCAAGGAGAAGGAACTGAAGGAGAGAATTGCGTCTCGGCGAGACACCATCCGGTGCCAGAGAGAGCAGCAGGTGAACTTGGACAGGATAATTCTTCAGCTGCAACAGAGGCTCGACAACAATGAAGAGATTCAGAAGGCGGGCGGAGGGGAAGAACACACTCGTGTGATCCAGTTCACTCAGGAGGTGTTGCAACAGCAGGCCTGGCAAGAAAGGGCCTACTTGCTCGAAACTGACGCATTGTTCCTGAAGAGGGAGAACGACCAAGAAAAGAGGGAAAATCAGCAGCTGGAAGACAAGATCCTCAAGATCACAGATGAAAATCAGCAGCTGATGGAAAAGCCAAAGGAAATTGGGGGGAGAGACGATGTCCTGTGTGAGAGGATAAGGGAACTAACAGTTCGGTTGGCAGAGGCAAACAGCTAGGTTGAGAGGCAAGAGGAACTCGTACGACAGAAGGAGAAAGACCCGCAGTTAAAAAGCGAAGAAGCGGCGCGGATGGCAAGGCTTATCCAGGAACAAAAGGACGTGACCGAAAAGCACGAATCCGGCAGGAGAGACGTCGAGGTCAGGTTCGAGCGCCTGCAGAAGGAAGTGGAAGACCTCAGGAAGGAAAAGTGTGGACTCCAGTGTGAAGTTGAGGCTGCGAAACTCAAGAGGAAGGAGCTGACATGCTTTCTAGAGAATGGAAATCGTGGCTGGAGAGGAAGACCGGTATCCAGGGTGAAAGGAACGAAAAGCTGGAAGATGAGGTTGGACAGCTGCGAGGAGCGAAGGAGAAATTGGTTTACAACCTGAAGAACCTGCAGGGGAAAAACAGACGCTTGGAGAAAGACAACTGGAAAATGAAGGAGCAGCTGTTCGTCTTCAAGGAATGGCGCGATCTACAAGGAATGGGGCTGGCCTCACAAAGACGGATGAGATGTGAAAAATTTGAGGACAATGTTTGTTGCATGGGAAGTTTAATATTTATTTGTAATAAGTTTGCTTTGTTGATCCTTGAAGGAAGTTAAAGTTGCAGGGAAATAAATATGCTAAAAAATTATCCTAAGAGTTTTATTGATTCCTGAAAAGGAAAGGAAGATGGGAGGTTTGAAGAAAGCGTGAGGAAGAAAATGACAGGATTGGTGGAGGCGAGGCCCAGGATGGGTGGGCGGGCGGGGACAGCCACGCATTCGGGGACGGGCGGGCGTGGCCCGCCATATGTCCCAGGACGGGCGGGCGAGGCCTGCCACGTGTCCCGGGACGGGTGGGCGAGGCTCGCCACATGTCTGAGGACGGGCGGGCATGGCCCGCCACGTGTCCCGGGACGGGTGGGAGAGGCCCGCCACGTGTTTCCCGGGCAAGGGTGGGAGAGGCCCACCACGTGTTCCGACGGGCGGGGGAGGCCCGCTACGTGTCCCGGGACGGGCAGGCGAGGCCCTTCACAAGTCCCGGAACATGGCGGCTGGGGCCCGCCACGTATCCCGGGATGGGTGGGCGAGGCCCGCCACGCGTCCCGGGACAGGCGGGCAAGGCCCGCTACATGTCCCGGGACAGGCGGGCGAGGCCCGTCACAAGTCCCGGGATGGGCGGGCAGACTCATGACGGGTGGGCGGCGCCTGCTACGTGTCCCGGGACAGGCGGTGTCGAGGCCCAGGAGGGGTAGGCGGGGCCCGCCACGCATCCGGGGACAGGTAGGGTCGGGGCCCTGTTTTGCAGGCCACTTGTCCCGCGATGGGCGGGCGAGGCCCGCCACGTGTCCCGGACGGATTAATCTAATTTACATTTATTTACAAGCAACATTGAATGGCCTGAGATAAAGGCAAGGCAGGTATGCCATGTGAGGCCACCTGTACTGTCTGAAACACACTTTTCTTTCACAAAGTGGAAAAACTGGCTTAAATCAGCGTCTACTGCAATGCTGGTTTCCAAATTTATGAATTCAGTTAATACAAGCACTTGCGAGGAGACAGAGCATGGACTCAGCAATCTGGAAATGAATTCCCAAATTAAAATTACACACAACATAAACTAAAGACTTCTTGCATAATATCTCAGCTAATCAATATGGAGGGTGTTTATCTTTAATCACACACAAGAGGAGGAACTCTAGTGCTTAAATGAAATGTTCAATGAAGACTTAATCTTGGACAAGTCACAGGGGTAGCACGTGCTACAATGGTGGACAAAGGACATTCAGTAGAGGAGTAATAAAAGGGAAATTTTAAAATGGAAATAGCAAGATTCGTCTTGAGGGATAAGGACTTGTTGGATTTTGCACTTTCGAGACGTACCTGTAGTCCTTAGTGGCTTGCACATGTATCGTGATGTCTGAGGAGGGCTCCAACCAGCGACGACGAAACAAAGGGGGCTGGACTTCAAGTCAGAGGCGAGCACATCTGCCCAATAACAGAAGCTGGCGTTGACTGAGGACGAATCAGGGCATTTCCAGGCGGCCTGGGATCACATACTGCCTACGGCATTGTCTGGAAAGATGCAAAAACACAGCCAGCAGATTTGTGGGAAAAGTGGTCTAAAGCTAGGAGTACCTAAAGCCCACCAAGAAGCCTATATAACCCCTGCGACCTGCCCCTCTTACCCTAAACACTAG